>NW_024377106.1:0-25798 GCF_016835505.1 Polypterus senegalus | reverse complement strand
TGGATATGTCTGATAGCAATACTTACTCTTTACTATTCTTCCTTGTGCCCTGGTAAAGAAAAGAATACAGACGCTTATAGTTGGTTACAGATCATCTAAGCCCACGTTGAAACAGCGCAGCGCTTCTAGATCTCACGACTGATTTTCTTTTTATTCAGTTTTATTGAGTGTTCTCCATCCATCTGCGCTGTTCGTTACAAATAATATTGCATTAGTGCATTATATTTTCACATATATTGTCTTTCTTTCAGGTGTGTAATAGAAACCACAGCATAGAGAAGGTGTCACCTTCTTACAGGAAAAGCGATGAAAAGTGCACTTGAATAAAAGTGCACTTTGTTATACTTTACACCAATATATGTTCCTGTGTTTGAACGACACGGGCAGATGGGAGTGTCTGATGATTGCATATAGCGACGTTGGTTCTACCATTCTTTCTTCTGCATGTCATAGGTGCAAAAGAAAAAGCATACAGCAACTATGCGGGACTGGCAGGAACACTCAATAAACTGAATAAAAAGAAAAGCAAGTGACGGTGAGATACTTAAGAAGGCAGCTTACCAGCTTGTGTGTCAGAACCGGGGTTAGTATGCATCGTGGTACACTGCAGAGCTATAGCGCCATCTTTAGTGAAAACAAGCCGTGTCAGATGGGTTGTATGGATTGATTCTGAACGCACTGAGAGAGTAAAAGTGAATAAAAAAAAAAGCTAACCTTTAGAAAGATCATAAATTGCACCGCTGTTACAGCTGAAATCAAATGTATGTTTTATTCTAAAACAGTAAGACTAAGAACAGTTTACTTTCAAAAGGGAGGGCGAGGATCAAAACCCTGTGACTTTGATTCCAAGCTGGGCTGTATCTATTGAACCACAGAGTCAGTTATAGTAAACTGGTGTCAATGTCGCATGTTAAGGCGGCTTTTTCTTTCTGCAGTTATATGTTTGAATAAAAGTGCAATTGTGTTATTCTTGTGAAAATGTTTCTTTGCTATTTGGACTTCAGGCTTCATACATTATATAGTTTATGCTACATTTTGTCATCTACTACTAGAATATAAAAAGTTTCTGTTTTAACAATGTTTGACACAGATTACTGTAGAAACGAACAGACATGAAATCGGTGTTCCAAACAACGATCTATTATTTCCACTCTAAAACTCCACTTCACTCCCAGATACTCAATCAAGGCATGAGCTGAGAGAAGTTCGTGCACGCTCTAAATTGGTGGGGATGGAATAGCCGGCTTCTCTTTATCAGCACATTTAGAAGACAAAGGGCGCTGGCAGGAGAGGTGTGAAGGGATTTAAGAAGCAGTTTAAGGTGGACGAATTACAGTTTTTTCGAGGCTCTGGTAATTCTAGTGTTAAGCACATCTTGTATTCCGACTCCATGCTGAATATTGTTGATGCATTCTGCTAAACAACGGAACGAAACCATTTGAGTACTAATCCGGGAGTGGGACAGGACTGGGAGCAGAAAAGCTGGGGCTGAATTGTTCTACTGTGGTCCAGTGCCATTCATTATGGGAAAGCAAAATAGTAAACCGTCAAAGAGACTCCCTTGGAAATCAAAAGTCTCTGTTAGAAGGATTATTTTTGAAAGTGTCTGACACGAGCTTTCACTCGGGTCCGAAAGGGGGTTCACCTAGAAATTAATAGAAAGAAACCGGATTAAACTTTAAGAAAGCATGTAAAAATGGAATAAACAGAGTGGTGGCAGATGGCATAGACGGGACTGTGACATATCAGAAATACAAGAAATAAGGAAAATATTATGTAGAAATGCACAAGGATGTTGTAACAAAGGTCCGTATCGAATAGACATGTTTGATAGATGGAATTGGTGATAAAGGATAGGATTTTTGCAAGGGCGCAGAAAGCATAACGGGTGCTGGCTGCTGAGGTCAAAACACAGAAAAAAAAAGGAAAAGTTATTGCTAGCTCCCAGAAAACTTAAGGTAGAGACAGAGCCCAAGCCTTTTAAGGGAAAAGAAAGAAGAACTAAAAAAAAACACCCCCTAAAAACCCCTAATCTGTCCACCCCCCCCTTCCCCAAAACTCCCCACCCCCCCCCTTCCCCTCCTCCAACTGACTTTTTAAATAAAAAACAAAAGGGGTTTGGAGAAATTTTTTTATGATGAACAATACTTATGCCCCGGGCCCTCACATATTGACCCTGAGGAAGATGACCCAGATCTTTCAAAAGGGGCCAAATGGCAAAAACCAGAAGAGCCATCTGTCCCCCCAGCGACGAGAAGCCCGGCCCTCCCCCGTTTCTAAACCTAGGGGGTTTTTTTATTTCCCTTTGGCCCCCCAAAACCCTTTCGGGGCCCAACATTCTTCCCCCCCTTAAGCCCCCAAACCCCCTACATGACCCCCGCAAAAACCCCCCAGGCAAAAAATCCCACTAAAATGTTTAAACCGAAGGGGGGAAAACCCAAGAATTAAAGGATGTGGTTTTCCGAACTGCCCGCCCCCAAAAACGGTCGGTGGACTAAAATTTTGGCAACAGTTACAGCGGGCCTTGATGACATGTAAAAAACCAAATGTGAGGGGGGAAACCCAAAAGGGGGAAACCCGGCAACTGTAAATCACGGTGATCTTAACTTTTTTGGCTTGGAATGAAGCTCTTCCCCGGGGCCCCGGGGAAGAAGGTCCTTTCCTCGCCAGGGGGACCCTTTTTAAAAAGGAGCCCCCACAGAAAAATATAAAAAAGAGCACAGACGGGTAAACCAATTTCAGCCGCAAAGCAAAAAAAGCCCAGAAAAAGGGATGAATGGGCCCCCCGGGATGCAAGATCTGATGGCTAATCACTGGGGCCTAAAATAAAAACCCATAGAATTCGTGCTGCAGTGCCCCCTTTTTGTCTCGCCCAGAAGTATTTTCAGAGCAAAGTTTGATGTCTTGCATGGGGCTGGGAAAAGCGCCACGCCCCGGAGGAAGTCAAGCCCATGCGGGCATGCTGAGAGCCGCCCAAATTTAAAAAGAGTCAGACAAAAGACCAAACTGTTGGCTGCACAACTAAATTACTATACTGGGGAACTGATCCGCTAGGGGAGAGGATGAAAAATTTTTTTTGGAAAAGGAAAGGGGCCAGGAGAGGACGGGGGTTTCCCAATTATCAAGCCCTAAACCCTTTCGCCAGATGCCCTGACCCTTCGGGGCAGACCACCGCCATATGCCTGTTACGGGCTGGGTGTGAATTTGGACTTTTTGATGCAACCCCCACACAAGCCCCCAACCCCTCCCCCCTGAGCCCCAACCCACCTTGGTCCTAGGAATTAGAGGGACCACCAGCAACTTTTCCAGTTTCCTTTGCTTCCCCGCCATGCCGATACGGGATCCTTTATTGATTTTAATATAAACGAAAAAGAAAGGGGTCTTTTTTTTGTGGACAAGACCCAAATACCCCCCCTTTTACCCCAGCTTTTCCCCGCCTCAAAAGGAAAAACTGTGAAGGTTCCCACTGTTTCCCAAGAAAAACCACACACCCCACTATTTTCCCCCAAAGCCCTCCCGGTAACCCTTTTGGAAAGGGCACCCTCTCCTTTAAACCCTTCCCCTTCCTGTTAAATCATTTGTGCCCTGTGAATTTGCGGGGAAAGGGGATTTTAAATGACTAAGCTGTCAGCCCTTCAAAACCAAAAAAGGGATTTTACTGCTCCTTTTTAAGCTCCTATCCCAAACTACACACCCCAGGCCCTTTTTGCTGATGGCCCCCTTGACATTCCCCCAAACCCTCCTCTTGAAAGCCCTTCATTTTTTTCCTCATGCCTTTTTCCCCCACTTACGCCCCCAAACCCTGCATTGTACTGCCCTTAATTTTTCCCCAGCTGAAGTAGAAAATTTTTTTGGTTTTGGAATCTTTTCTTTCCTCCAGCACATGCTCGGGAAATTTTGGGTGCATTCCATGTTTTTTGCCATCTTTTTAAAGCTGCTGCGCCAGTTCACCTCACATGTTCACAAAGTATTTTCTTTCTAGGGGGGTTCAGTGCCCCATGTCTCTCTAAAATCTGACCCCCATTCCCCGGGTTTGGGAAATTTGGGGGACGGGGTTAAAAATGTTTAAATAGAACTGATTGGTTGTACGTTGCACCAGGTATTTTTGACAACCTTGGACCATTCCTAGTTACTAAAGTATTAATTCAGATTGATTCCAGTTGTTCGTTCCCCTGTGTCAAAGCCTCTTTTATGTTCATTGAAAACTGATAGCATTCCATGGTTTCTCATTCCTAAACCCCAGGGTTCTCAAGGGAAAAATTTTTTTTGGGAATAGCAAATTGTGAACCTCTAGTAATCTTTCCAAAATCCCCCCCTTCTGCCCCTGGGCCCGGCCAAATATCACCCTCTCCCCGAGGCTGAAATCGGAAAGGCTGTACAAAAGACCCCCAAAAAAAGGGGGGCTATAATTTCCTATTAAATATTCCCCCAAACTCCCCCATCTTGCCAGTAAAAAAAAGCTGATGGCTTTTGGGTTTTGCCCAAGCCCCTAACAATTCTCTGTTTTTCTTTTCCTGGGAGCACCGACCGGGCCTAACCCTTTCCCCACCCCTTTTCTGTCTACAACCCCTCCATCTGCACGCTATTTCGAAATTCCCGAAAATGCTTTTCTATTCCGGGGAAATTTTTGATTCTAAATTTTGGTTTGCTTTTATTTTTCAAAACCGCCGCTGGACAGGGAACCGTATCCCCACAAGGTTATACCAAGAGGTTTTTTGGTATCCCGCCAAGTGTTTTCTTCCAAAACCGGGAAGGCTTGGCCCCGACAGGGTATTGATACAGCACGCCGACGATTTATTACTCAAAAAAAGTGAAACAGAAAAAGCATGCACAAAAGAAAAAAATTATTCCCTCGTATTTGCGAAAAATGGGCACAAGGTTTCAAAGGGCCCCGTTGCAGCTAGTTCAAACCACTGTCAAATATTTGGGGCATGACATCATTTGGGGTACCGGCTTTAAAAAGACCGCGATAACCACTATTCAAAACCTGCCCAGACCGTCACAAAAAAAAACAGGTTTATGCCTGTTTGGGCTTTTTAGGTTACTGTCGAAAATTTGGTTTTTTAAATTTTTTCTGAAAGAAAAATTTGAAAAAGCCCCACCCAACCATTGACCTTCCTTTTTCTGGCCGCATGGGAATGAGCAGGCTGAGAAGGGGCCTTTGGTATTTTAAAAAGTGCATTACTCTTTTGCGCCACCCGCTAGGGCCCCCTGATTTCATTCTCCCCATTAAACTTTGTTCGGGACAAAAAGGGGGGGATATTTTTGAGTTCAGTACTAACACAGCCCATGGAAAAAAACAAAGGCCAATAGCCATTTTTCAAAAAAAATTTGATCCAGTGGTTTGGGGGATTTCCAACCTGTTCAGGGGCAGCCAGCCACAACAGAACCCGGGTATAGTGTACAGATATAAAAGGCCATGACCCCCCTTTTTAACAGTAAAGGTGCCTCACGCTGTACACCCATTTTAAAAAGGGCCAAAAACCCCCCCACATCTCCACTCAAAAAACACTATAAAAAAGTAATTTTGAAATTTGTCAAAGGGTCACAATTAAAAAGATGCTCCAATTTCTTTCCAGCCACTCTTCTTCCAAGTGAAGAAGAAGGAGAACCACAAAAGCTGTCATGAGGGAAAAAATTTAAGGTCAAAAAACCCAGACCAGCCCTTTGGGGAAACCCACTAGAAATAGGAGAAGTTCTCTAAGGGAGATGGATGTTCCTTGAGTTTGGGAAAAACCCTTCAACCAGCAAATGCATTTCAAAGGTGACCGCTTGCGGGAGGAAAAACCAATTTCATCAATTTTGAAGAGGAGCTGAATTAATTGCTCTAACACCCCGTCAGCTGTCAAAAGGGAAAGCAGAAAACCATTTATACAGATTCCAGGTATGTTTTTGGAGTCCCCCATGATCAGGGGAGCATTGTGGGGGTTTTAAAAAACCAGTTAGGGGACCCCATCCAACATCAAAAATTAGCCAATCCCTCCTCGGCTATAAAAAAACCCATAAAGATTTTAAAAATAGTTTAAATGCCAGGCCCAAAAGGGGAAAACAAGATCCTGTTAAGCAAAGGAAACGCCCTTTGGTTGATTACTTTGCTAAACAGGTTTTCCTACAATAACACAACAATTTTTTTTTCAAAGGAGGGACAAGGACACGGGATAATCAAATAATCTTTTTTACAGAGTGCAGCCACGGACAGAGAAAAGAAAAAAATTAAGAAGGACCCCTCTCTGATGGGGTCGGGACTCACAAGCAAAATAAAAAGCCTTTTCCTTCCAAAAGCTTTTCCAGGTATGGGCAAAATCCATTACGGCCGGGACCACGCGGGAAAAAAGGATGCCATGTTTAAAGATGTCAAAAGAGACATTGGGAAGTTGTATTTTGGTTGAAAGAGCAATTCTGCAGACGCTGTGAAATTGGGTTGAAAATTTTAACGAGGTAAAGGTCCCCCGGTAAGCCCCCTGTCACATTTTTTCCCCCCCAAGGGGTCCATTCAAATCTTCAAATGGACTTCATTGAACTAACACCATCTAAAGGGAACCGACATCGCTTGGTAATTGTCGATTTTTCCTCCATGGGTGGAAGCTTTTCCAAACATGCAGATGAAAAAAAAGGGAAAAAGCCTTTTGATAAAAGAAATCATTCCAAGATAAATACCAAAAAATTTGCAGACTGATAATGGAAACCCTTTTTGTGAACTTTTAAAAAAAATGAATTGACCACTTGGCTCCAGAAAATGGCATCACTTTTAAAGGGGTACCCCCCTTCAAACCGGAGGTATAGTAGAAAGGTGCAAGGGGGAAATCCAAAAATTCGCAAAAAGATCTGTGGGCAAAACGACTTAACCTGGCCTGACGTTTTACCTCGGGGCCTTAATGGGTTTGGGAGAGGGAGGAGGGCCCCGGGCATTTGGGGACTGTCGTTTTAAAATTTTGGGACGGAGGGCCCATCCGGTTGGCATGGTCATTGGCAATGTCAATCTGCATACTGGGGACAATGATCTTTTTTCCAGTCTTACGGGGTTCCCCGGGGGCATCCCTAAAGGGAGGTCCACGAGCGGGTTTAAAACCAGGCTTTTAACCAGTCCTCCAAAACGGAGCCCGGACCCCCCGGGAACCTGATCCCGGTCAGAAACCCGGGAAGCACTGGATCAACCTCGCTGGAGGGGACCATTCCGGCGTTTTTCCAACCTCCCCTAAAGTCGGGATTTTTCCCCCGGGTTTCCCACGCCCGTGATTGCAAAAATGGTTTTCATAGTTTTTGGGGGGCCCCAATTTTTCTATCCATCTGACTTTAGGACAAAGGGAAAAACAGGTGGTGACCATCGGCTCCCCAAATTGAAGAAAATTTACAGGGGGACTTTCCCCAAGTTAATCCTTCCAAATGGGGAAAACCCCTCTCCCAGATTGACTTTTTTTTCCCTTTGGGGTTTCTGTGGGTCCAGTGGACAAGACAAATGGAGATTGTCTAAAAAATACGTTTGTGGGGACCTAAACCCAGGTAAAAAACTTTTTTTAAATTTCCCTCCCCCCATTTCATCTGAATGTTCAAGCTGGAGTGATGTGTTTGCAAACACTGGGCCCCTGGACTGGGGGTATAATGGGGGAAGCCCAGGAACATGTTTTAAAAAAACAAGGTTTTCTATAATTAAACGGGTTTCCCCCCAATTCATGAATGTAAGGTAGAAACTTGTAACCCTTTTGATTATCACTATAAAAGATCCCCTATAAATTTTAAAGGAATCTATATATTTGGGGGCCCTTTTTTTCTGGCGCAGATCCCCTTTGGAAAATTTATTTTTATACAGGAAAGGAGACAAAACCCAGTTTTTATCTCACTTACCCTTAAACATTCTGCCACCTCCTCCTGACCACTTTCCCCCCAAAGACAACCAATTTTTTTCTAAATGTCACCACCCTTTTTTACATTCTCCATAAAAAGGGATCCCGGGGGACCAGAACCGATGGCTGCAGGGGTTTTCCTCTATTCTGACAGATAAACCAATCCAACTGTTATGCATGTGCCACTGCCCCCTTCACCTTGCCCCCTACCCCTTTTCCCCTTTTAACTGACCCCCTCGGACCCCACTCCCCCCTTTCCCTTGTTGTTTTTACCTTTTTACTACCGCCCTCCAACAATCCCAAATGTCATACCTTGATCCCCTTTTTTCCCCCAATTAAACCTATGATTTCCCCTATTTTCCCCTTCCCCTATATTGGAAATTCAGGGGGTTTCACTCAAACCCCCCAAGAAGAATGCCAAGTTTTGGCCCCTTCCCCCCCTGGTGCCCTTTTTTACTTACAACGTCTCTAATAATGCCTCTCCCTTTTTTCCCCCAAAACTTTTCCCCTTAGTTTTCATTTCCCACCCCCCTTCCGGCGGCGGATTTTCGGGGAGGGCCGAAGATCTAAATTACGGGACATACTCCCACCGGGAAATGGACTGGTACCTGTGCCTCTACCAACCAGGCCCCTTTCCCGTCTCCTTTCCCTTCATGGAAAAACCCCCCACCCTCCCCATTTACATCGGGTTCGGAGATCCTTAGCATCTGTTGCAAATTTCAAGGTCCAGGTTTTATTGCCCTCAATAGGGGGTTTTCAGAGGTTTTCCCTAAAAATTTAAAGTAAGAGATTAAGTACCCTTGGGTTTGAATCTCTTTTCCCATAATCCCCTATCAATAAAAATGTGGTTTGGGATAAATTATCTATATTAAAAATCAACAGCGTTTCCTGAATTTTACTAAAGAAGCTGTTGAAGGAATAAACGGCAATTAGAAAAAACCTCCTTTTTGACCTGGAAAACGCTTAGCCCCAGATATGCTTCTAGTTTGAAAAAGGGGTGGGCTATTTTTGGGAGATGCTTGCTGAAGATTATCCCGAATAAAAAAATGCCCGGGAGGGTTTTCCCATTACCCTTTCCCCTGGTCGGGGACCCCCTTCCTTTTGAATTCCTAAAAAACCGGGGGGGATCGATCCCCTTCTTACGGGGTTTTTTCCACTTTTGGCTCTTGGGCCAATGGTTCAAACCATTTTTTTTTCCCCTTTTTAGTTGTTTTTTTAACTGTTATTCTTTTGATTTGCTGTTTTTCTTTTTCCCGTTAATCCGTTATTTTATCCAGAATTTTTTAAAATGCCTCAATTCAAAGTTTTTTTTCCTCCATGCAAAACCCATGCATCTTCTTTCCCGGGCCCCAAACCCCCTTTCCCAGTTTTTTTCCACCGGGACTGTTTAGCTTAACTTTCTTTTTATTTAAACTTTTAATTTTAAAAAAGGGGGGGAATGGGGAAATTTTGGAAGTTAAAATCTTTTTAGCTTCTGTATGAAAACCCAAAAGTTCTCTGTATCCCATGGTATTATTTTTAAACAGATACAAATAAGTGTGCTTATTGGGGTAGAGCTCGGGGAAATGAGTTTTTGACCCCTTGCTTTTTCCCAGAAAGGGGCTTTTACAGGTTTTCTGATGTTTCATTCCAAAATAAGACTAGAATTTATGTTTCCGTAATCAGCAGTTTTTTTGTATAGAATGTTTTATGGCCTTGAATGGTATTTTCTTTTTTAATCATTCTTTTTTGAAGTTTTTTGTTAAAAATGAAGCTAAACCCCTTTTGGGGGGCCTTTTTTCCCTTTGCATTTTCTTTTGTAAGGAAAAGCCACTTGCCCCAAACAAGAGGTCAGAAAAAAAAAGATTCTGCTTATTAGAATTGGTGTCTGCTCGGTTATTTGTTTGAACCTTCTTCCAAGCCATAGACACGATTCCGCTTAAATAATCACAGGAAACCCAAAAATTTTAATCCCGGGAACCCCCGAAACACTAAGATTCACAAAAGGCCTTTTGGGTGGATCATTTGATGAATAAAACCCTTTGTTAAAAAAAACGTTTACAAAAATTGAGAAGGAAAGCAAAACAAAATGAAGTGAGTGCCGCGATACAAGCAACCATAAGTGCAGGTATTTCAAAAACAAAGCAGGGTGAAAACCCTTTAAAGTTTAAATTCGTTCATGGGAAGGTTGCCGCCATTTGCCCCCTTTCCCGTTTAATACAATATTATGAGATACAAGTTTAATGAGAAGAGGGAGGGTAAAAAACGAGACTTTTGGTGACTTTGTAACAGAGTTAAAATTGCTGTAACGGAGAAAAATTGCTGGTGAAGGACCATGCTTATGAAAAACGAATGGGAAGGGCAGGGTGTTAAATTTTTTAAATTAGGTTCATAGACCGGGAGCTGGATTTGTCATGCCTAAGATAATACGATTTTCGAGATACAACTTTTAAGTGCCGGGTCTGAGCTAACATTAAAAAAAAGCCGAGACATCGGAGGATTGAAAGGGATCCCCACAAGCACAGTTTGGGGTTTTTTTGAGGGCCGTAACAAAATGCTCAATGAACTCCCGGGGAAACCCTCTGACCCCTTGAACAAGTTTTGTACACATATCAATAGGAAAGGGTTAAAGCTTAAGTTTAAATTACGCCTAGACACGTTGCCTTTTAAAAATTCAAGATTCACAAAAAACCATTTGGGTAGTGATCACTAAGATGAATGAAACCTGTTAAAAAAGGGTTTTACAAAATTTGGGAGAAGGCAGAAAAAAGAATATGAACCCAGGGGGAGGGAAAAAAAGCATATTTATGAGTGCAGCTACCGAAACAATTCAGGGTGTAAACCTAAATTTTAAAAATTAAGTTCATAGACGTTTGTCTATGCTCGCGCCAACATGAATGATATTCGGAGAAAAAAGTTTAAAGAGAAGACGGGGGTTTTAAAAAAGAGATTTTTGATCATTTTTGGAAACAGAGTTTTGTTAAAAGAGTTTAAATTGCTGGTATGCCAGGTCTAAGCTAACATTAAAAAAAAGGTGGACATAAAGAGATTGTATGAGATAGCACAAGCACAGTTTGGGGGTTTCCTTTACGTACTCCAAAAGGCTCAAGGAACGGGACTTTGAAGGACGGGGGAAAGGGTTTAAAATTTAATTAAAGACAGGGCAAATGTTAAATTTTCCCACAGGAAAACCCACAAGAATTTCCCGGGGAATCCCTTTAAACATTTTTTAGATTCACGAAGTTCCGTTTTGGGGTAGTGAACATTTCATGAATGAAACCTGTTATCTTTTACAATGGTTACAAACACGGAATGTAACTTGAAAACAACACATCCTCCAAATATAAACCCTTTGTTTGGGAAAAGGTTAAATAATCAAACCCCTTGATGACAGCAACAAATGACAATCATGTTTCATTTTTTTTTAAAATGTTTCCTTTTTTTTTTCATTATTTTTTAAAGGACTATTCCCGAGAACCCTGGTTTTTTGGGGTGTATTTTTATATAGCTCAAACTAAGCTAAATAATACATTTTGATTTAACTTGATCCCCCAAGGTATTGATGATTCTTAATATATAAAATTAAAAAGGCTTTTTAAATTTTATTTTTCATGTGCTAGCGGAGAGCTTATTTAAATTTTTCAAGAAAAAAAACCCTTTGGGAACACTTGGAAGCTTTTTTAGCTTCGTCAGTCGACAGCCTCAGCAGCCATTTTCCCCCCAAAAAAAAAAGTTTTCTTACCAGTTCCATCAGAGAACAAAAACATTTTTGACACACAGAAGTTAAAAACAAAGTAAGTGAAAAGACAGGAAGCTGGGAAGGTAGGGCCCGGGAGGGGTTTTTTATGCAAAAATTTAAATGGTGACATTATAAGGTTTTTCCCCAAACATAAGTTTCCCTAATAGTCAATGGCTCTAAAACTAAAACATGGCACATTGATCTCAATCAAAACCCTCCATATCCCCGGGACATCTGCAGGAAACGACTGCCCATACCTGGGAGTCTTCAGCCTGACCCACTAGGCATCCTTCGGGCCAGGGTCCCAAGTCCCCAGAATTTCAAATAAAACACCCCTCCACATTTCACCAGGAGGGGAGCCCGAGGGGAAAGGACAACATCACCCTAGAGGAGTAATTAAAAACAAAAAAGAAATAAAAAAAAAGAACGGGGAATTTGTCCCCGATTGTAGTAACCGGGAAAGGTGCCCAAAAAAAGTGAAGTTTTTTTAATTTTCCCCTTTGTCATGTTTGTGAGAGGGTTTTTAAAAAGGAAATGAGAAGTCCCTTGAAAAGGCAGAATGGGGTGTGTCATTTGGCCCCAATGCTCACAGGTGCCAAGGTGACAGATCAAATTTTGCTGTTTTCAAGTCAAGTCGGTTTTACTTTTCAAAAACTACCCGGGAATCCAATTTGACAGACAAGGGATGGAATAACGTTCACTGGGAAGGCATTGCAGCAGATACATAAGACAGGATATATTAAAACAGGTAAAGAACTATACTATAGACACATAAAAACGAATGGGTAAGGAAGAGATAGAAAAAAAGAAGCAGTAAATGGGATAGTAACAACTAATAATAAAAAAAAACAACAGTAGTAACAAGTGTAACTGTATATTAGTAATCTACTACTGTGGGCGGCACAGAGTTCAGAGCCCGGGGAAACCCAAAACCTTTTTTAAGAACCGGGTAGAACTCGTTTTGAATGCTCAGCGTCCTTAGCTTATGCTGTTGGCTTTGCAGATGCCGGGCTTATAAAGATCCCTTTTTAATGGGGGGGCAGGGGAATAATTTTTTTCTTGCATATGCTTGATGTGGTGTTTTTCGGGCCCCTTTTTCTTGTGCTGTTATGCCCTTTTTTGTACCGGGAGACGAAAACTGCACTAAGGGCCCAGATAAAGGCCCTCAACAGTGTGGTATAAAGCCTGAGCAGAACCTCCTGTGACTTTACGGGACAATCGGACTTAAACCCCACATTCTGTTAGCCTTCTTAATGGCTTCTGAACAATGTCGGAAATTTCATAGCTTAGAGTCAACTATGCCTTTTAAATAATTTTTTAATAAAAAATTTTGGAATCCATTAAATTTTTTCCCAAAGGGACGGGACAAGAAGGGGTTTTGGGATTTGTGGCAGATGAAATTTAATGCCAGTAAAGGAAAAAGTATTACATGTGGGAAAAAAAAATGTGATGTTTGAATACAAAAGAGGCCTGAAAATTGAGAGCCCAAACCTTATGAGAAGAATTTCCGGGGCCCGTGGGACTCTGAGCTATCAACTGCCAGAACATTTCCTAGAAGCCATTAAGAAGGCTAACAGAATGTAAGGTTACATACCCCCTAACGTGTGGGGGCCAAGTCAAGCAAATTTAATTTTTTATGACATAGAGGGGGTGATGGAAACTAAAGATGTAAAAAAGAAAAAAACCCTCAAACCCCCCCAGAATCATTGAGGAAAACCCGAGTGCAGGTCCTTAGGGAGGGGGAGGCGAAAAAAACCACTGGCTCATATAAAAAAGCCAGAATGCTTTCAGATGAACCCCAAAAAATTTTTTAACAGTTGATAAAAATTTTTCCCCCATTTGTTTGGTAAGCTGTTAAAACTTCTATCAGAGCAGCTGATTTAAAAAGATGTTGCAGTGTCAGAAAGCATTTCACAGTAACAGAGGATGAAGGCACCCCCCCCAGCTGCTTCAGGGCGGGCATGTTTAGGAGGCCATTGAAAGACAGACATGCCTTCTTTCTTCCACAGGAACACAAATGAATCTTTTGAAAACGTGAGCTGCTTTGTATAAGGGGATGTCTTTTAAAATATACCCCAGATGAAACCCCTTTAGGGAAACCCCGGGGTGTTACCTTTAAAATGGTTTAAGAAATCCTAATCCAAGAATCAAAAAATTTTTTTGATTGAAAAAATTTTTGGGAACCCGGGGTTCAAATTACAGAGAAAACCCTTAGTCATGACTCTTGTGTCCCCAGTTCACCCCGACCACTTAGGGTTTAATTTCCCGCACATTTGTGGGGACAAGAAAAAAAAAGAGAACATAAGAAATGTGACAAAAAATAGGAGACCACCTTTAGTCCATTAAAAGGTTTAAACTGTCCCAGTGTTCCCTTTTTGATCCCCCCCAAAGGTTGGCCAGGTTTCTACTTTAACCCTATGTCTTGGTAGTTTAATGCAGAGTCCCACAACCCCTTTTGTTTTCCGGTTTTAGTCCTGAATTAATTTCCACTTAATCTTTTGTGTCCTTGAGTTTGATTCACTCTTCAAAAAGAAACACTTCTGCTGGATCAGCCTGATGAACCGGCCTTTTTGGGGGTTTTTTAGGACCTGGACTAGATCAAAAACATTGCCTCCTCCCAAAAAATAAACAGGTTTTAAATCTCTGAGTCTGTCATAGTTGTCACAGCATGACATGTCCTTCAGTCCCGATTCCCGGATCATGTCGTTTTACACAGCTTAAGGGGCTGCTTTCCCTTTTTGGGACGGACTGCTCAGAACTCCCACATTTTCCAGATGCCCTCCCCCACCAGTAAATTATATAGTCCAAGCATAAAATCTCTCAATCGATATTCCCAAAAGTTTTATGATTGAACCCCCCATTTCATTTGCCTTTTTTAAATTTCTTCTGCACATTGCTTAGGCCCAAAAAAAGGGGTGCTTCCCGTGGACCCCCGTCTATATTAACAGGGGTGGTATTCCCAAACCCCTCCTCTGAAACCTGAAGATAAAGAGGACATGCATCCTGTGATAAAAAGATTGTTTAAGAAGAGAATTGTAATTCCATATGAAAGTCGCTGCAACAGCCAATCTTTCCTGTTCAGAAAGCACAGACATGGAGGTTTATACAAGATTTGGGAGCAATTAATGTGTGTTTTTGTGTGGTTCCCGAAACTCATCCACTATTTCTGGGGGGAATGCAAATTATTTTCCCCGTTGGAAAAAACGTAGAGACAACAAGACACCCCAAAAGTTTATAATAAGCTGCCATTCCCCGTTTCTTTTTTTTCCCCCCATGTGAATATTGGAAGATTTCACCAACAGAATGTCACACTTTTTAACTTTCAATGCAAAATATGGGGGGAGTACAAAAGAAGAGGATTGACAAAATTTTAAAAGGCCTGTGTGTGTGTGTGTGTGTGTGTGTGTGTGTGTTGCCCCGTGATGGGGTGGGGGTCCTGTCCAGTGGGTTGTTCCTGCCCCTTTTGCCCAAGCTTGCTGGGACTGGCTAAGACCCCCGGGGACCTGTTTTTGGGTAAGCAGTTTAAGATGATTGATGGATGAATGTTATTTAGTGAATCTCGGGATAAAGAAGAAAAAAAAGGTTGAATAAAAACATTAAAGGAGCTATGAAAGGGGGTCCCGAATCCCTTTTGTCACTGAAACCCCCATCACAAACAAGAAATAAAGGAGGCCCAACCATTTCTGGGCACACAGGAACCCTCTGTTTACAAAGTGTCACTTGTGGCCAATTAAACTGCTGATTTAGGGTCTCAAGAATGAAGACCCCCCGACTGAAGTCCTTTTTTATTTTAGAGCCATCAGCTTCTGAGTCATGTGAAGTTCTGAATTATTATTGTGTGCTCCTCGTTTTTATTGTTATAAATCATTATTCTGTTTTGTAGAAGTTCCACGGTGTGTGTTGGGTGATTACAACAATAAATGTCATTTTGGTTCTTTTATTTTTTTATTGTCCCTATTTAACAATGTCCCACGGGCCCGATTCCTGTTTTTTGGGAAATTTTCTGGGGTAATAAAAGTCTTCTGCTGTCCTGAAGATAAAAGCCCCCCATGCAAAGGAGAAAAAGGAGATTCAACAAGGGAAAAGACCGGGGGAAGGACTGGGAAAAAGAACAATAAATGAAAAGGGCAGAAGTGGGGCCACCACATCCCTAATACCTCCTGAATAAACAAAATAAGGGGTTAAAAAGAGGGGGCAACTCCCTTTAAAATGGAACAAGTAAAAACATCAGCTGAGCAGAGCAGAAATAAAGGAACTGAGAGTCCATAGGGAAACGTTTAAGCCAGTGCAGACCATAAAAACCTTTTAAACACAATTTATGGGTCAGGTTTTCTGGTGAACTCATACCCCCAGATTAAAAATAAAAAAAACAAAACCCCGGTTTTTCAAAATTTTTTTATTTGGACATAATGAGAATGTATTAACAGTGAATCTCAACATACAGCCATTGTCTAGTCCTGAAAAAATTCAAAAAGAACAACTTTTATTTTAAGTTAAAAAAATTCACCAAAAAAAGCCTTCCCCAATTTTTTATGTGCCAAATTTGAAATAGAAATATTTTTTCTGCAGAAACCTACTAGATGGGGAGAGCAGCGAGGAATATAAAAAAGATTCAAAGTCATAAAGGGGTTTTTAAAATAAGGAAAATTTTAATAAATGAAAATGTTTTAAAAGAGCCACAACAAAGGAGTTTTTGAGATCCCAATGTGATACTTTTTTTTTTAAAGGTTTAAATTTCTTTTTTTATGGAATTGAGCACAATCGTTCTCTGAAGTATTAATTGTATTCTTTTGGGGAGCAGCCATCAATAACTTTACAAATATTAACAATGTCGGGGTGGGGAGCAAATCCTACGTTTAATTGTGGACATCAAACCTTTGACCCCGCCCCCCATTTCAGTTCCCCAGTCACCTCAGTGTCATTTAGTGAGCCAGCAGTGTGGGGGGAGGGGGAAAGGCCCCATGGTTTCCGCCCCGCACTGCCTGTCATCTGCTGCCTTTTGAGGAGGGGGGGGGATTAAAGAGCAGGAATAGGAAACATCAGCTTCCCAAATTTAAAAAGAAAAATTTAAATGAGACAAAAAATAAATAAAAATGAAGAAGTTTCTTTTTTAAGTTTTGATTCTAAACAAATCTCCACCTGCCTGACCAAAGTTGAACAGAATGTCAGGGCCCCATCTGAGCTCGTTTTTTTTAGTTGTGGGAAAACTGAAAAATTTGGGCCCAAAGGGAACTTCAGATATTAAAAACGATTTTTTTAAAAAATTATTTCCAGATTTTTAAATAAAAAATTTAAATATAAAAATTTAAAATTTAAATAAATAATTTTTTCCCCCCAAAAAAATAGAAATAACAATAATCATTTTACAATGTAAAAAAGCCACCAAGAAACCATGAAGTGTTTCAAAGAATTTCCAGGAGTCTTTCCCACATTTTCAACCTTTATTTAAAATTCAAATAAGAAGTCTTATAAAAATAACTGTGGTGAAATAAAAAAATTCATAAACAGTCCACACTTGCACCAATAGAGCTGAATTTTAAAAAAACCTTTAAAAAAAAAAAAGTTAATATGAAATGATTGTATTGTTAAGAAATATGTCCAAGTATTGCACCGCAATATGACAAAAAGGGGCAAAGGCATAAGGTCCAAATAATTTAAAAATTTTGAAAAACAGAAAATTACTTTTTTTATTTTTTTTTTTTCCCCTTTAAATTTACAGAAACCTAATTGAAGAAGCTCAAATTTTTTTTACATCAGGATGATTTTTTCCAAAAAATTTGTTTGGGTTAACTGCAAAATTACTTCACTTAACCCAAAACAAAAATTCCTGATGATATATTTATTCCCTTTCCGCTTTCAGTAAACAGATTATATACATTGATCGCAGCCCAGACTAAAACCCCCCCCAATTTCCCTAATGTTTTTTAAAAATTTTTCTTTCAGATGGTTTTGATATTTTTCGTCACTCACCCCTCAGTTTGTCTCTTTCTATCATACAGTTTATGGCCTTGAATGGCTTTTTCAAAATACAAATATTCTGATATAAAACCAATCATCAGTGAATAAGGGAAAAAAAAAAGATATGAATAAAATAAAAAAGGCCATTTCATAAGAAGTGAAAAATGCAAAGGGTCCCCTTTACATATATTTTTACAAATACTAAGACATAAAAAGTATGGGCGAAAAAGAAAAAAACCCCACTACAGCAATGTTTATCTTTGCAACACTTAAAAATTTTTTTGAGCTGTAAAAATAAGGATGGCAGAAGCAAATGCGATCAATTTATTATTAAAACCACATTATATATCACAAAATGCTAAGAATATTTGGTGGGCCCGATACAAATAACAATAAATAACCCAAAGTACCAAAAAAATTTCCCAAACAGCCCAACCAAAAAGGGTGGGCCCTCACAAACAAAAACCCATTAAGAAATCCCACTTTCAAGTGAAAAAGGGTCCCGAAGATTAGTTCGCGGTGTAGCTAACCCAAAAAGAGAAATAGAAATGATGACAAGAAGATTTCCCCAGACTGTCGAAACAACAAAAGAAAATGAGAAAGTGTAATTTAAAAACCATACACTTCCCCGTTTCATAAATCAGTTTTTAACAAGATGCATTACTTTAGGATAAAAACGGGCCCAAATTTTAGTCTATTGAGCTCCATTTTGTCCCCTGACTGGGTTCCCCGCCTGCAAAACTGAGATGTTTTTCACTGAGGCTCCCAAAATGCCATATTTCTCTGCTGACGAATTCACATGAGGGCTTCCCGTGTGTGTACTTCACAAATTCTCTCAGGATGTTTTTTTCTTCATTTTTAAGGGTTTTTACCAACAGGTTTACCCAAATTTAGATGTTTTATTATATTTGTTTGGCGGGAGCCGCCAGGGCTCGGTGGTTTTCTCCTCACAGCTCCACGGTGGTTTGGGTTTCTGGCTCTCTGCAAACCCCTTTTTCTCCTCTTCTGCTGTTTTTGTTTTTTTTTTTCTCAGTCACTTTGACTTTCTTTTCATCATCACAGCAGCAGCACATTAAATCAGGGTTCAGATGAGCTGAGGTTGTGCCCGGGGGTGGTCTGACCCATCCTGTGCTGTGCTGCCCAGAGCCCCCCCCCCCTCCTCCATGGATTGTGCTGGAACCCCCCTGTGCTCACGAGGCCCCCCACCACACACCCCACACACACACAAAACAACACCGCACACACATATCATATACTGTATAAAGGTCAAAAGGGGTGTTTTTTTCTTTTTCTGGGCCCCCATTAATTTTAGACAGTATTCCCCCCTTTTTTCTTGTCAGTCTGACGTTTTGTTTATTGTCTTTGCCCGATTTACTGACCCTTTTTTTTCTTAAATCAATAGCAACAACTCTTTTTTGGGGGCAGCTTTAAAATTTTCCCCCAATTCCCAAATTTCACGCTGTCTGATGTGTTTTTTTTTTAAAGACATTTAATCCCGATTTGTAACTTTGGGATCAAACAAAACCAGACCCGCTGTTTTTGTTTGGGTTTTTAAGCAATTTAGGAGCACCGACTGCATTTGTCTGTTAGCTGTCATCACTATAAGGGCAATTAAAACCCCAATAAAGGATGAAATGATGTCAAGATCTCCAAACAACCTTCTATAATATTTGCACTTTTTTCTGTAAAAAGCAAGGGGATGTTTTTTTAAAAAAATGCTGAACCATAAAAAAAAAACTATGAGAAGCCCCTTCTCCCAAAACCCGCATGTTCAGATTTGATTAAACAATTGGGGAGCAGTTGCTTTACTGATGGCTGACGTACCACTTTTTTAGGGGGTTTTTTGGGCTCATGTCATTGTCATTCCCCCCCTTTAATTTTTGCAGACAGTGAAGTGGTCCTCACCAACCCCCTTTAACTAAAAATTTGGAATGCTTCGTGATATAGCCCCTAACATAACCCCCTTTGACATTTCATACCGTTTTAAAATTACAGTATACTCTGATTAACCCAAATAAAAAAAAATATTTGCCCCCTTTTTATTAATTTACCCAATCGATTTGGGCCCATTAAAAATTTTATTCATCTAAAAAAACACTTTTTTCCCCAAACTTCATACACTAAAATGCCACCCCTGTTATGTTTAACATGTTTTTTAAACTATTTTGGGTTTTACCCCCCTTGCTGTTCAGGGGAAATCTAAAAAAAGAATTAAATTCATAATAATAATTTGCATTATTTTAATTAAAAAAAACAATAGTTAAAAAAATATTCAATAAATTAAGGGGATTTTGAAAGATTTTTTCCCCCGCTTTTGTTCTGCCTACAAAACTTAACCTCCCCCGACAGTTATTTCATGGTTCAAAAACCCCTTTAAAGATATAGCAGAACAAAGGATCGGAAAATCCAAAAACTTTATTTTAGAATGAGATGATTAGGGAATGCTGGAAAATCAACCAGTTGGGCAAACATTTTAAAAACCTCTCAGTTAATGGGCTTGGGTCATGGTATGTGATAAAAATTGTTAAATAAATTTTTTGTACAAACAAATGTTTCACTCGCTTTTACCAAACCAAAAGAATGTAATACCTAATCTTCACCCCCGCCAAAGCAAAACAGCTTTTGTGGCACTGGCGCCAGAGGCTTCCACAGGTGCTGACGCCTGAGATTTAAAAACCCCGAAGTGGATGGAAAAGTGTGTATACCGATGAGTCCAAAAGGTGAAACACGGATGGACCTTTAGATTTTTGGGCAGATTTTCCATATACCTATGATTCCCATCTACAGGGCGTAATTTGCCAGCCCAACCAACCACAAGCCTTTTCCTGGCAGGTAAACACCTTTAAAATCAGATTCAATTCAGAACAAAATGAATATATATATTCATATATATATATATATTTTGTCACACAGACGGTTTAGGAAACAAAAAAAGGGCCAGGGGAAAAAATGTAATTCCACGTTTGGGCCAGGGGTGGGGGAATTTAAATTTTCTTTTTAATTTTTTCAAAAACCCTTCCCCGGGAAAATTTTACCCTGTTCTGGGGGAGTGAACAAGCCACTCCAGTTTCGTCCTGATGAAACAACCCCCCGCAGGGGATTAAAAAGCCACCATCATAAGAGGAGAGCCCAATTTTGTTTTGGGCTCAACGTAGCCCTGTCTTTGTTTTTTGAACAGATTTTTTCAGCCAGGAAATATTATATGGGTGGCTGCCCCCAAAACCCTTTTTAATGTCTCTTGGGCGTTCTTTTTTTACAATATAAAGTTATGAATATGTTAATTTGTTATTCAAAAAAATAAATCAGGTTCTTAATACTGTTAGGTTTCGAACTGTTTTTTGCCACATCCGTGGAGGGCTGCTTTCCGGTAGTCAACCACGGGTTTTCAGCGCCACCACATAGGGGGCCTTTGGGGACAACTACAAAACCCATCGGGGTCAAGTTTTAAGGCCCGTCGCTTTTGGGTGATGCAAGGAACATTATGAATGGTAAAAAATTTTAACTTGGTTACGACCCGGGCCCCAACCCCCCCTTTCCGTGTTTGGTTTTGGGAGGGGAGATCTACCATGCTGTTCCTGTTTTTAAGTTTAAAAAAAGCCCGGCCTAAAGTGCTGAGACTCAGCCTCATTTTTGGGGAAAAACAGCCACGCACACGCCACAAAGTACCAGAAGTGGGGGCTTTTCACCAAAAGGAACCCCCATATGATTTCTATTCTGCCTTTTGGGGCCCCGGGAACATTTTATGCGAGGGGACAGGGGAGCCTGTCCAGTTAGTGTGGCCCCATTTATCTTTTTAGTTCCTACTTTGGGCGGGGAAACCCCACCCAAAAGACTTCATGATTATGACTTCCTAAAGTAACTGATCCTCCCCCGAAAGGGGGGCCTGGTGGTCAAGGGGTTTGTTTTTCTGGGGTATATTTTAAGTCTGGCCCCCCAGGAGGAAAAAAATCCCGGGTTTGGCATCTGATTCCCAAAACTGGGTCTACCAGAAAATTTTAGCAAAATCCTGTCAGGGGTAGATGACCCTTTTTTGATGAAATGTTATGGAATGAAGTGCAACCCTGCTAGACCTGGCATGACCGGGGGCAAAAGGGGGGGCTGCAGACCCGTGCACCCCAGCCACTGATGTCAGATGCACGCCAGCCCAAAAACAGCAACTTAGTTTTTTAGGCCAACGGAACCCCAAAAGCTTATTTATTTTTTCAACCAAATATATAGTTTTATTTTATTTTTGCCTACACACTATTTTGGGGTAAATGTTTTGGGCCCAAAATTTCTAATAACTTTTTTTTTTGGGGTGGGCCGGAGGGTTTTTTTTCAAAATTACGGTGACTACTAGCCAAATTAGCTCCCCGTATCTTACCGGTAAACCAAAGTCTACGACCCTTTAAAATATCAGAAAGTTTAAAATTTGGAATTAAAGTGATGTAAAAAAGTTTTTAAGCTTATTAATAAAAAAAAAAGATGTTTGTTTCTTTTTTGCTTTTACAGATGCACCCCCCCATAAGACGTGGTTTGTGGGCCCGAAATACCTAATTGTTGAATTTTGTATCATTTCCACCAAAGCCCCCGCCCGACAGTCGATGAGGGTTTGGGAAGAATCCAACCCGCATTTAGATTCACATTTAAAAAAAGCAACCCTTTTGAAGGTAATGCAAGGTGGGTTATTTCAATAAAACCAGGGTGACTGAATAATTTAATTTCAAAGATGCACTGAACTCTTGCATGTTAAAAACCAAAATGGAAAAATTTAAACCAGACATAAAAAAAATATTCTTTTTTAAAAAATTTTCAAAAGTCCCCCCCCGTAAAAAGAGGCTACTAGAGTTTTTTTAGTCTACTTTTAAGGTATTGTACAGGGGCAAAAAAACAAACCCCTTTAAAGGGGCTTGTAAATTTACTGGACGGGAGACCATGATATAGCCCCATAATAGCCACAAAAAATTCCCCTTTTTTAGCATCTGAATGCTTTGTTTCAAGTTTAATTTATTTACTGACTTGGTTAAATTTTCCCGGTTCTTTTTTTCTAAAAGATAAGAGAATATGTCGTTGTATCTTGCCATTTGTGGTCTGAGGGTCACTACCATTAAAGTTTTTCATAAAAAAAATACTTAGAAGAAACAATGGAGGGCATCTAAAAAAAATGCTCAAAATCTGCATCCTTTTAGCCTTCCCACAGCCTATTTTTTCCAGTTTTAAGAATCTTCCCTAAACTACCTGTTAATGGCACAAGAACCTTCCCACAACCTACCTGTTCTGGGACAAGAACCTACCTAACATCCCAAAGTACAAAACCCCCAAACCCCTTTAAAGAGTTGGGCCCCGAAAATTTTAAAAAAAAAAATACAAAAAAAGTGCCCCACCCCCATTAGATTTTCCCCAAAAAGAATTTACCACATTTAAAAAAATTAAAAATAAACCCAGGGAAAAATCTCATGTCTCATCTTTTCCCGCATTTTTTGGGTTGGGTGTTTCTTTAAAGGAGTGTCAAATTCAACTAACTGGGGCCCTGGTTTTTTTTGTTCCGGGGCCATTTTCAAAGGGGAAAAACAAGGAACCCTTCATCATGTTAAAATGAACTGGACAATTTCCAATTCCCCCCTTTTGGCCCCAGAGAAGGGATTGCCTTTAGTCAGGGGTGAACATCTCCGCTCACTTGATTATTGCCATGACACTGCTTTTAAATATTTAAACCCACTGGGAAAAGGTTGCCCTTAAATTTTTTTGGGGAAAGAAAATAAAGCAGTTTGCCTAAAATGGCAAAAAAACACATTGGGAGGATCCCATTTTCGTTTTGGGGGCTCCAATAAGCAGGGTTACGCTTTTCCAAAATGAGTCTACAATACATTATTAAGCCCCCTCGGGAGAGTCATGGTTCTTAATTTAATTATAAAAAATTTTGGGATTGTCCCTGTAAAAATCGACATCCCCCTTACCATTGGGACAGTAAATGGGGTTTTTTTCAAAATTTTAAAGAGACTTGTTCAAGACTGAACCATTTAAATCAGCAGATGCAAAAACAAAAGCAAGGAGGTATTTATGTGCCCAACATTGATTTTTCAAAGAAGGTAAAATGTCTTTAGAAAAAAAAAACTAGCTTCCTTCTGGGTGCAAAAGGGAAAAACCCCAAATCATTACCCCAGTATCCTACACAGTTTTTTGTCCTGTGGAAACAACATGTATATTTTTTTTTCTGAACAAACCGTACTTTTAAATGCCTCGTTGGTCCAAAAAAGGGCCCAAAAATTTCAACAAAAGGCAGGGTGTAATGCATGGTAAGTTGAATATTCCTTTAAAATTTTGGCCTTTCATGTTTCTCCCCCAAAACGAGACAAATGGGAAAAAAACTTTTTTTTTCCTTTTTTTTTGTAGATGTTTGGGCCTAACAAGAAGATGCCCAGTATATTTGTGTGCTTTACAGGTACCAGGAATGGCAAGGGCAGACTACACAATTTTTTATAATCACTTGTTTCTAAGTCTTGAACTTTTTCTTCCTTTTTGACAAGGGTTGCAGGTTTGTATGAATGTCCATAAGACAGAGCTTGGATCTATTTTATTTTGTTTGACCCTTTTTTAATCTAAATTTTTCTGTTCACCCGCTTTTTCCTTCGGGAATTTTTTTTTCAACTTCTAGGGGCCCTCAAAACTTTAAGACCTCTGGGGATTCCCAAAAACCCCAAAAGAGACAGCCTTTTTCCCTTTGGTTACTTTTTCACTTTTTTAAAATTAACAGATAAGACTACAGTTATTCATGGGGTAAACCGTGGATATCATCTCCAAGTTGTTATCATGGACCTTTATAAAAAGGTGTTTTCTAGCTTAGGGAGGTAAAAAAAATTTAAATTATGTCTCTTCATTAATGCTACATTTTATACCCAGGAAAAAAAACTTCCCCTTTTTTCCCTTTTTTTAACAAAGTGAGGACCCCAAAGAGCCACCCGGCTTAATTAAAGGCTTAATGGACATTTTAACAGTTTTTAATCTGTCTGTTCCCGAGATGTTTGCACGGGATTTTTTCCCCAAATAATTTCCCCAATTTTAAATTTAGAATTGGCCCAAAAATTTTTTATTATATCATCTTTAATTTTTTATTTTAGGCTTAAAAAATTTAAAATTTTAAATAACTCGTATTTCCCCTTTTAGGTCGTGGGGCAAAAACCCCTTTTTTCAGTGGAACCCAATTTTTAGAACTGGGCTCCCTGGATTGGGAAAAAATAAAGGAAAGCCCAAAATACTCAATAACCGAATAAGAAATAAAAATTTAAAAGAGTGCTCCAGAAAGAACACAGATAAAATTATCCCAAGATTGTCTTGTGGATGAGTTAATGAGGAGAAGATAGATGGATTTAAGGGATTTGTTACTAAATCAGTTAAGATGGAGGGAAGGGGAACCATGGTCTTTTTTTATGGCATGTTTAATGACATTTTTTATTACCGTATTAGGTTTGGGGGCCGAAACCCCCGCAGGGCCCAATATTGATTCCGGGGGTTTACGGAAAGGGCATTTTTTCAAGGCTAATGGTAGAAATGAGAAAAAACTGGGGGGGATCAGGTAAGAGCATTACTATATATAACATAAAAAGGATAATAATATTTATTATTATTATTTATACTATTACAGTGAACCCCCGCTATCACGGGTTTAACCGGGTTTTAAAGGGTTTTTTTTTTAAAAAACCCTTTTTGGAAATTAGGGTTTTTAGGAAAAACCCGTTTACCAACCCTTTTAAATAACGGTTTTAACAAATTTGAGCCCCCCCAAAATGAAATAACACCCTTTTAGCCACCCCTTACACCCCGTATTTCCCAAAATATATTTTAAAAAAATAAGAGAAAATAAGACATATTTGAATTACAAAATTTTTATTATTAGGTGCACTTGCCTTTGGCTATTGGACTTTTTCCCCAATTTTTTTACCCATGTGCCCTCAGGCATGTAAGGGGGAATGGGAAAATCAAAGTGCCCATTCATAAAATTCCTAAAACTCTACATTTTTTTTTCCTCTCAAGTGCTTTTGCCAAAGTCGAAATAGTCGCGGCATTTTAAAAAAGCTATTTAGAATGGGGAAGCACCATCTCCCGAAACACCAAAACGTTGGGGATTTTTATCCAAAAACATTAATTATTTCCAGAGACATAATTTTTTCTTTTTTTTTCCAGCCGGAAACGCCAAGACAAAAGCAAGGGAAAAAGAGAGCACCCAGAACTCTGTCACATCCCCGGGCCCCCTGCATCCCAAACCTAATAGTAAGTTGTAAAAAGTGGAAAATTTTTCCCACGG
>NW_024377105.1:0-1985 GCF_016835505.1 Polypterus senegalus | reverse complement strand
TCAGCCACACACTGGCCTTCACTTCAGCCTCTGCAACACCTGCCATTTCTTGACATGCTAGTATATCTCAGTGGAATCTGGAAGCCTTCTTGGAATTTTTGCATGGAAGGCCTTTTTCTTCAGCTGGACAACATCCATTTCCACAGATGTCTTTCATCATCTCCTAAGGGTGCTGCCATTAGTTGTACTAACATCCTTTTCATCTCAGCACCTTGCAGCTAACTTCATTCATGAGGTCTTTAATGGGGTCCATTCAGACTCTACATCCTTGATTGTTTCTAAGATGCAGGAAAGCCTCATCCAGAGGTGAGAGTTTTCTTCTTTAACTTGATAAGATTCTGTATTAAGTGTTTTAATTGATTAGTTCTGACTGCTGATTCCACGCAAATTATTTAGTTCAGTAATGCAATTCATTTTCTCTGCGGGGTGAAGGCTTAGAAAGATAATTGAATGTGCTTAGTCTTGATGGTTCCCACTTATGACAATCCATGATCTATTATACTTACTATTTATTTTTTTGTAGATACGTTAGACCAAAATGTGGGTTTGCACTCATTTCGTATTTAATACTGTGACCATTTAATTAATCATTTCTCATTATTCTGTCAGAATAAAAAAACTTAATGTTTGCTGCTGGTCATCAAATGTATAAAAATCTTAAAAAATATATTTCTTGGAGAGTGAATTTTACAGCACTTTCTTGTATGGTTTGAGTTCTTCCTTGCCAATTAAATTAATAGTTCTCCCTTCCTGGGCAACTTGGGCAATACTATTTTTTCAAGAGAAGTATATGATATTTTGAGTTCCTTTTAAATTTTAAAATTATAGTTACAATATGCATTGTATTATTTTTTTATTTATTTATTCTACATGTATGGATTAAGTAATTTAAATTGAGATATGTTCTATACAATACATGTTACTGCTTGGCAAGATAAGCGCAAGGTTAAAAGATAACTAAAAATGCATTCATACAGTTTTAGAAGCATAGTGGACAGTTACAGTAGAAAAACCTGTGGATCCCCAGAATAGGAGTGGTAGAACTCTTAAAGTATTATGTGAAGAGGCTGCTTAACATCAGTAGACTGGGAGTAGTTTGGATAAGTAGGGAGAACTCAATTCTGTTTGGAGACCAGAAACCCTGTCCAGGGTTGTTTCCTACATAACACCGTTTTGATAGGATGTGGCCCCTGTGGTATAGTGGGTCCACAGCTCAAAAAGAGTGGCTGTTTTAATAAATTAATATTGAACGTGCTAATGCCAAGGAGTAGAGAAGGTAGGTGTTAGTGATCTGGCTGGAAGACAACCCGTCTCCAAGTTGGTGTGAGGCAGTCAGCTGTCCGTGTGTTGCCTTGCTGGCACATTTGGGCAGTCTGAATGGGAGTAAAAAAAGTTGGAGGACCGAAGGCCACACACACTAGTCAGTATCAACATAGATCCTTACATATGTTTTTGACTAAACTGAAAACAGTGCAGAAGGTCATTCTAAAATATTCTGCCTCTGGTTATGTGAAATGGCTTAGCAAAAGCAAAACTGAAAAGAAAGTGAAAAAAACTATTTCAAAACGTATCTGAATTGATGGTTGAGTGCAAGTCACATGGAAAAAAGTGACATTGCCTGGAGTAAAACGATATTGGTATGTTGCTTGGACTGAATATTTTAAATTTGGAAATTATTTTTTTAAAATATATATTCCTTTATGGTGGTCTTCACTTTGTTGCTGTTTAATACCAACTGAACATTTTACATACTATCTACCAGTTTTGTTTATTTTCAAAACTAGTATAGCTTGATTACTTTATAATATTGCATGTTTATGCTTGGCTAACACTGGTGCAGAGGATTAAGCATTAATATCAACAGTTGCAAAGATAGAAGATGTAACATTAAATTTGCCAAATGATGACATGCATGGTATTTGTAACATGCAACTTACAGAGTTATTATAGTCTCAGCCTCCTATGGTGGTTGGAAACAATGAACA
>NW_024377104.1:0-37127 GCF_016835505.1 Polypterus senegalus | reverse complement strand
TGAAAAGGCTTGCCCTCTGCGGGTTTTTAAAGTTTAGGAAAAGCCCCCAATCACGTTAGCCCTACCCTCCCTTTGGGCATCGGAGTGTAAGTGGTTGTGATAAGTTGCTGAGTTTCTATGAGGCTTTCGCCTTAAGATAGGTGAAGCTCAGTCATCAGTATCAGAGTGGAGCCGTCCTCTGATCAGAGGAGTCATAGGTGGCTCGGCATCTATCAGATGCCTCCTGGAGCCCATGGTGAGGTGTTCCGGCACGCCAACGGGAGAAGGTCGGAAGACCCAGGACACGCTGGAGCGACTATGTCTCCTGGCTGGCCTGAGAACGCCTCAGGATTCCTCCGGAAGAGCTGGTAGAAATGGCCAGGGAGAGGGAAGTCAGAGCATC
The DNA here is from genome assembly GCF_016835505.1 of Polypterus senegalus. NCBI lineage: Eukaryota > Metazoa > Chordata > Cladistia > Polypteriformes > Polypteridae > Polypterus > Polypterus senegalus. The sequence goes on along the minus strand of NW_024377104.1, from coordinate 36,745 downwards.
TCTGTTCAAGGAAGAGAATGAATGAATGGATGGATGGAAGTTATCATTAAAACAGTGGAAGGTCCCAAAGCTGTGGAAACAGGAATACCAGTAGCAAAAAACAAAAACCCTAAAAACCTAAAAGACTTCAGTCCAGTTGCTCTGACATCACTGGATATGAAAACATTTGAGAAACTACTAAAGAGGAACCTGAAGGAGAAAACTTCGAGTTATGAGATCCTTTTCAGTTTGAATACCAGTCTAATAGAGAGGGGAACAGAGGAAGTGCATATTCTGTGCAGAACACATTAGGGGACTTGGAGACAAGCTAAATGACAAATCAACATCAGACATTTACTCTGAATTCCTTCCAACACCAGAAAATGATGACATGAGGAGAATTCAATATTCAGCCCTGTGTGGATGAAGGCCTAGTGTGAACAAGAAGGTTTGATTTTTCTCAGCCTGTCACTATAAACATTTCATTTTCTGATGAGATGGACCACATCTACAAGAGAAAGGGACAAACATTCTTAGAGCAAGAATCTCCAGGGAAGTGAGCAGACATTTAAACTGAGGAATACATACAAAATCAGTCAATCTGACATAAAGAAAGCTCAACTGAAAGCACAAAAAGTAACTTTTCTCATTAAGTGTTTACTCCTTAATGAGAGAAGAATTAGAAATAAAATACATGAACAAGAGGCGAGAGGATTGACTTGGGACTCTGATATTGTAGGAATTACAGTGTCATGGCTGAATGAGAGTGACGGAAAGGAATATCATATTAGTGTTCACACCTGCTTCAGGATAGACAGCTAAGGAAGGAAAGGAGGAGGTGAGGTGCTGTATGTGAATGATAATATTCAGGCTGACCTCTTCAAGATGGAAGGAGGAAATTCATCAGAATCACTGGGGATTAAGCTAGTAAGGAAGAAAGGCAGAGGTCTGGTTTTTGGAGTTTACTATAGGCTACCATATTGTGATATGTTAGATAATAACGTATTAGTTAATCAAATAAGGCTGATGTGCCACAAAGAAGACGTGGTGGTCATGGGGATTTGAACTTTCCAAACATTAACTGTCAGGAATACAAAACAGGAAACTGAAATGGTGCAGATGGCAAATGGCTGTTTATTCACCCAGTTTGTCTCAAGCCAAACGTGTGGTGACGCCTGTCGAGATCTCATCTGCTCAAACAATAAAGAGAGAGGAACAAGACCAGAAGATACTGAGGATTTAAGCAGTAGTGATCACAATATGGTCAAACGTGAGATAATCTTTAAAAACACATAAATATACATCAAAATTAAGACTTCTAACTTGAGGAAAGCACACTTTATGGGGATGAGGAAGAATCTGTGAAACAATAAATGGGAAAGCAAAACCTCAGAAATTCTAAATGACAGTTGGTGTCACTACAGATATCTTCTGATTCAGACTCAAAAAGAATTCATTTCAGAAACCAATAAAACAAAAGAACTTCAAATCAGCCAAAACTGATAAAAAGGAGAATAATAAAACATTAAATCTGAAAAGATCACTGTACCAGAAAATTAAAACAAATAAATAAACAACCAAACAAACAAAAAAAAAAAATTGATATGAATGTGATTGAGCATGATGAAAAATCAAAAGCCAAAACAAACACAAGACGACTACATAAGACAGCAAAAAGAGAATGAATGAGAAATATTACAAAGTGTTGAAACAGCAAATGAACAGGACAATTTTCACCAAGTTTTAACTATTGTATAAAAAAACATAGTCAAAGAACAGTCAGTCATGAAACACATATTTTAATAATGCTTTAGCTCCTATCATCACTGAAAATGACATCAGTAGCATACATCTCGTATTTTAGTTATTCAGAGGCACCTTCTCTTTGAATGTAATGGACTCTGTGTCCAGTTGGAGGAAGAGCGGTTTAAGAAAGCAAGTAGTGATTCACACACATAGATCCTGTCTGATGAAAGATCGGAAATACAAAACAAAGCATTTAACACTGCTACTTTAATTACGATGCATGATTTGCGAAGGAAACTGGTTAATTAAGCGATTTTTAAGATGAAGTTTATAATGTTCTACTAAATGACAAAATAAACTGCATTGATTAAGTGGAGAAAATTCAAAATTGAAGTTGACATTGGTGCCCCCACATTGTGCCTTTTTTCTCTGTACCCTAATAAGCTTATGACGCACTCAGACAGGCAGGCTACAACTCTTCTTTCCATGCAACTTTGATATGTGACTTCTTTTTATTTTGACTTTATGCGATTTTGTGAATCTTGAGCTTTCGAGTTTCTCCAACACGCTGTCACTCGATCAGCTTCCTTTGTTGATTATAACCACGGCTTATTTAACAAATAGTATGTTTTCCTTTACTCCACTTGGTATTGGCGAAATTCATATATTTTCGTGCTCCGTGTCTTTTTCACAGAGGAAACAAGCTTGAGGCGGTTATATTGATTTGCATATTCAGGCAGGCAATTGGGAGTTTGAGGCGTTACATGTCTTGGCGTTCCTGACTGGGTGGTTTTCACGCGCTGATGGGTTATGTAAGCGGAAGAACATGGAGTTGGGTCGCACAGATTCACGCCTCTGGTTTTCATCGTAAGCACATTTTGACTTTTTATTAGCCGCCATGTTATAGTCTTGGAGTTCGCGCGGCGTTACATAAGGGCCCAGGTCTTGGTTCCTGCTCAGCTCTGCCTCTAGTGGTGGGCAGCCCTGTCACTGCCTCTTTCTTGTATTTATTTCCAGCTCTCGGTTCTTTTCCTTCTCTCCTCTTTTTCCAAAGTCCTCAGTTCCATCTCCTTTTCTTTCTCCCTCCTTCTGTTTCCCATAATGCCTTATTATCTCTGTGACAAGTCAATTGTTTGATGTTTGGTAAACTCAGATCAGGAAATTGACTGTAGACTCAGGTTCAACATCATTCATCATTAGTCCATCTAAGTTGTCTCATCGCATCTGAGCAGGGTCAAGGGGCAACTGGAGTCTATCCCAGCATGCATCAGGCACAAAGGCAGGAACAACGCCTGGACAGGTGGCCAGTCTAGCACAGGGTGAACACACACACACACACACACACACACACACGAATCAGTTTATTAATGCCAATCCATTTAACATGAAGATCTTTGGACCATGGAGGAGACTAACAAAGTTAGAGGGAATCAATACAAACACTGGAAGAACAGCCAGACTCTATGCTGTGGTTGGTAGTAACTCCTGCTGCTGTCAGCGCAACTTACCTGTTCCTTTTATTTCAACTCACTCCTTCTCCTAATCCTCCTGTTTATTTCTCCCTTTTCTTCTCTTCTGACTTTTCTCTCTTTCTCTCCTTCTCTTGTCTCTCTTAATCTCTGATATCCTTCACTCATTTCCTGTTTGTCACCTCAGTCCAGCTCCTGTTTGCCCACAGCCACTCTGGTCCCAGCTCTTCTGCCCCATTCTGATATTTCTTCTTCTTATTCTGTTTTAGTGACTTTTAACAAACTTTAGTGAAAAATCTAAAGAGTGTGAGGGAGGAAAGTGACAATGGAGGATGGGGAGCGAGATTAAATGTGGCATTGTGGGGCAAGAAAGAACTAAAGACTGGATGGAAGAAGCGGTGACAGTGACCACTTTGTGAGGGGAAGGGCTCAGGGTCACAATGCTGTCTTCATTGTTTAATGTGGAGTCCACCTCACGTCCCATCTGTCTGTCCATCCCAGTCTGACACTGCAGGTGTCTGATTAAACACAGTGTTTGCAATGTGAAATTAAAACAGCCAGGGCGCAAGGTTTGAGAAAGTAGTTCCAACAAACACACACACACACACACGTGTTGTTCCTCCCTCAGTTTCTCCTAATTTTTGATTTCCTCCTCAGCCTCACACAGCTGATCCACCTCAAAATCTTCGATTTTGGTATGAATAAATATTTGAATAAAATAAAAGTACCTGTTCCTGCTGCCCATATCCCAATTCAATTAGTCGTGAGTATGGAGATGAAAAGGACTGAGAGAGCTGAGCAACATCTGGAGGTGAGACCCACATGACTTACGAGGCTTGTGGAGATAAAAGACAAGAAGTGTCAGGAAGGAGAGAGGCTCATCACAATGATGACAGAGGCAGTGGAGGCAGCGGTAGGAAGACCGGCATGGTGGGGCTGATGACATCAAGAACAGTTGGGAGTAGGAGGGTGGTAGCAATAAAGATGGCTGAAAGAAAGAAAAATAATTCTTGGGAAAACTGACACCACTGGGCCTCACGGTCCTTGACATACAGAGGGTCTCTGGTTGTTGGAGGAGACATGAGGAGGACAGACAGACTGACAGAAGCCACACAACACTAGATTCTTGTTCCGACGTCACACAGTTGTCACAAAGCACAGACCTCACTGATTGTGTTGCTGACCGTGGCGTCATCTATAGTAACACACTGACCACAGCAGATGAAAGAGCATCTTGGGAATGAAATAAAAGTCAAATAGAAACAAGAAGAGCAGAAAAACAAAATGCATATGAGCTGCTGGAGTCTCCTCTGTAGTGAGACATTTAGAGAAGAAATGTAACAAGACAACACTGGGATTGTGTGGAAGTGGGGACAGGCATCATGTGAAGACAGACACACACAGGGATTTCTTGGCTGTCTGTGTATTTCTTTTTTTTTTTTTTTTAACTCTTCTTCAGTTTTTCTTATTTTTCTCCATACGGTTTATTCATGAGCTCACAAGTAGGAGGCATCAGCCCAACACCTTTGTGTTTTCTACTGACAACAGCTCTCTATTTCGGTTCATTCCTGTTCTCATGTCTACATATGGCCCTGTTTGTCCATGGATATATTAACAATGACTTGACTGCTGACAGGACAACGCGAGGAGCAACTGTCACCATCAGGACGACGAGTGACCAGAAGGCCATTTAATAAAGCGGAACAGTCAATGTCACGCTTTGAACCTGTCACCTCGATCCACATTGTTGTCATCACTTCTTCCACAATCCCTGTTTTATATTCATCGACTGTCACCTCATTTAAAATCCCTATTTGAACATATCCTTGTGTCTCAGAGTCCAATCTCATTATTATATCATCAGGTATACTGTTTGTCTTTCAGTTCTCTTTGTTCCTTCATGCCATTCACAAAGACTCCCACTGTGTTAATCGTGTCTATAAATACAAAGATAGACACACACACTTTACAGCCTGGGGTCTCAAAAAAGTGACATGACTACAAGCAGAGGTGAACACTCCAAGTGTATCGCTGACCTGCTCATTTGACATGAGCAATTTGAACCCAATGCCAATGCTGCCCATAAAGGCTCTGCATGTCTGGTATGTCTTTTGTTATTCAGATCGTCTGACAGGTGGAATGGTCTTACCCAGGCGATACGTTGTTCTCCAAATGAATTTCCGAATGGAGCTGTGACGATTAGCGGTGACAGCAATGACAAACTCAAATTCTGCCTGTATCATTCACCAAACAGGACATGGACACTGTTTGACTCAAGTATCAGGGTGAACAATGAGACGCTTTATCAGGTCTGTTTGACTGTGATTAGACTAAGCTAGACTAATTAATTGAACCTACACTTCAAATGATGACATAATAGATGAATGGTATACAACTGACATGTGGCACTTCTGTGTATCCATTTTGGACCTGACGCTTTATTTAGACGCACTCTGACAGATGACCTCTGTTAAATAAAGGCCTCCAGTGGTGCTGAGCTCAGTTTCTTACTCTTTCTACAGATGGTCCATCCCCAAATCTCCATCTGTTGGCGGGAACTGAAATACAGTACTTCATCACATGACTAGACAGGATGTTTGGGGGGTGCAGCTGTCTTGTATTCCTCACTGGCTGAATTTCTCACAACAACCTTCTTCGGATTATTTTCACTGTTTCTCGATGTCTCTCTTTTTTAGTAAATCAGGCCAGGTCAGTAGTGGACAGAAAGTGTAGAGACTATAGATGGCAGGACCTTTGGGAGACAAACAATATGGATATTCAGATAATAAATAAAGGGTTCGTTATGAATGTACGCAGGCCATCAGTCACAGAGAATTCACAAATTTGTTATCATTTGAAAAGTCAGGAGACAAATGAAGAGCAGAAGTCTCACACCTGATTCAGCACGGTACAGGTATTATTGTAATCTCTAATCTCTCTCTCTATGTTTCTCCCAGGGCACTGAAGCAGAAAATGGCGAGCGGGTAACTCGCGTTGAAATCGTGATTGAAGAACTCGGGCACTCGTGAAAAGATTCAGAAACTCCTGTCCCAGCGGAGATACATACAGAAATCTGAAGGCCCGGCTGTTGGATAGTCTTGCCATCCCTGGAACCAGCGAAACATCAACCCACGTGCATTTCTTTACGTCTAGTAGAGGCGGCGCGCGTGTCTCGGTGGATTTCAGCATATGCGAGCTGAGGTTCAAAGCCAAACACCTCCGCCGGCACCAGGCGAGCATCCTATCTCAGAACCGGTTTGACCCTCTCCAGCATTCTATTTCGCCTTCAGCCCCTGGTGCCTGTGCCTTCCCGCACTTGCGCCTTGCGCCTTATGTGGTGGTGGGGTGGTAGAGTGATTCGTTGAAACAATGTCGCATGCCCAAAATCATTCGTTTCTTGTTTCCGATTTTCGTATCCGGATTGTAATGAAGCGTCGTAACGATCTACAAGAAACACAAGGAAGGGCAGTTAGACAATGGTCTTGCATACTGACCTAAACCATATAAGGCACCGACAATCAGAAATCCTGAAGGCTGACTTCGCAGCTTTGATTAAAGACGAAGGAAGGACCCTTCGACCCAAAGATCTTCGTTTCGGGTCCACTACACTCGTCAGACAATCCAGCGAGTACTACAGTCGTCTGCTAGGATTGAACAACTGGCTAGAGTTTCTGCAGAAGGATATCGGTTTCATCAACAATTAGTTTAACCACCCATCCATTTCTAACTTCGCTGAATCCGAACACAGGTCAGGGGTTTTATGGGCCCAATCCGTAACACGGGGCTGAAGGCAGGAACCAATCCCAGGAGCAGTGCCAGCCACCCCAGACAATTGGAATCTCTTTTGGAAAAGACGCGTCTCTTCAAGCGTGATGGCCTGCATCCAAAGCGAACAGTTTAAAGGCGCCCGGGTCCTCTCCGAAACATATGCTCGAAGGTAATTCATTTCTTGACTATCCCTCTGCTCTTAACGCTTCCGGTGATACAACAAGACATGATAAGTGTTTAGAATCTTCAGGTAAAATTGCAAAATTAATACTAAGTAATCTCTAATACGTGAAAATCAAATCTCACGGCATAAACTCAATAATCTAATTAAAATTACTATTTTAGAACGTTATTAAAACTATAAAAACCCGATCTGATTCAAACAAAAATATACACAGAAATAATAAAAATAATTTAGTTCCTATTCCAAATATCAATAGCACATAGTATTCATCTCTACTCAGTAATATGGCACTATTGGATATTTAGGCTTTAACTAACAGACAAGCGATCTTATTAGTGATAGAAAGATTGATTTTAACGCTAAATGAAAGCGTGGCTTAACTTTCAGCGGTAGCGTCTGTTTTGGTGCGATCCTGCGCCTCCGGATTACAGTTTACTCGTGCAGATCACCAGGAAAAGAAGGCGGAATGGCTAACATTGCCGACCGATTAAAATGTAAAGATATCGGTTTGGTAAGTTTAAATGCTTTGATATCTACGCCGTTGTTCTGGGATAATACTGACTTGTATCTCAGAATGGATGAATAGTAACTTTCTCAAGTTAAATAAAGAAAACTGAAATTTTAGTGATTAACGTATTGATTTTATTGAGGCTATTAGAAATAAACTGGATACATTGGATTAAAGAGAACAAGAGACGGAGTAAAAAGCTTAGGGGTGATTGACGACATTCTGGAACATGATACATAATGATAGTTACTGGGACGGCATTTTTTCACTTAAGAAACATAAGTAAAAGTTAGACCTCTTGTATCACTGAAAGATGCTGAGAAGTTAGTTCACGCGTTTGTTTTCAATCGACACAGATTACTGTAATGCACTCTTCTCAAGGACTACCCAAAAGAAGACATAAATCTTTTTGCAGCAGTGCAGAATGCAGCTGCTGGAGAATCCTAACTAGGAAGAAAATAGACATTTCACCAGTTTAATGTCACTACATGGTTACCTGTGTCATTCAGGATTGACTTTAAATTCTGCTTATGGTTTATAAAGTAACACACAACTCGCCCCATATTGTATATATCGGAATGTCTGACACCTTATATTCCACATCGTAACCTCAGATCCTCAAATGAGTGTGTCTCCTTAAATTCCAAAGTGCGAAACTTAAAAAGAAGTGGTGAGAAGCGGCCTTCTGCTGTTATTCTTTTCTAAAATCTGGAATAATACCACCAATAGGAATTCCTTGAGCTGATACAGTGAAACAGTTAACACTGCTGAAAACACATTGCTTTAACATAGCCTTTCTGCAACTGATTTAATCTTAATTTAGCAATCCTGATACTCTATATTTCAATTCATCATAATAACTACTCATGGTGGCTCTAAAAATCATTGACCCCTACTCTCTTTTCTGTTTCTTTTCCGGGTTTCTTTGTGGTGGTGGCTGTTTCACCTCAGCTGCTGATGCTCAGCGTGGATGGATTAAAGAAGACGAAGTCTCGACCATCATATGTCAAAGCCCTTCAGCGTGAGAACCCTAAATCAAGAGGACTGTTTCATTATATTGGGTATTAGAATCTTAGAGGGACTAGGCAGTCTCATAGTCTGGAATCCTACGGTTTTATTTTTCCGGCCGTCTGGGGTTTTGTTTTCTATCTGACCCAATGAACCTTACTCTTATTCGATGTTAGTATTGATTTATTCATTTCTGTTATTTTCTTTATTATGTAAGGCACTATATTAAATATTGTTATTATTTGTTGTTGTGGTGAAAGGGAGGCGGTACACTCACAATGTGTAGGGGACAGTCATAGCAGTAGTTATTATTACCATGTTAGTCTTGGCTCTGTGAGTGGAGGATGTTCCAAGATGACAGATCAGGTGTGTTTGTCAGGGGCGTCTTACCAAGACTTCCCAGTATCTGACAACACGCATGAGTCAGTCCTGGGGTGGTATTCCAGGCGTTTATGAAGTGAGACGCTGATGGCCTTGCTGCATGAATGAGCCTTGGCACTGTCGAGGCTCAGTCAGTTCCTGAACCTGGAGCCTCATGTATAAGCGGTGTGTCGCTAAAAAATTTTGTGAGCGTTTCCACGTTCAAAGCAACATTGTGCCAAAACCTAAACTTGGTGTAAACAATATATACTGAAATTAACCACATATTTTTATCAGTTTAATGCATCTGATTGCTGGTAACACTGTAGCAATATAATAATTAAATTCAAACTATTCTAAATACTTTACGTTTGTTACTCTCACTGCACCTTTTCTCACTAGGGGTTGCCACAGTGGATAATCTTTTTGCCATATAGGAATATTTCACTATATCTGAATGAAATCATAGCTCTACAGCTTGTGGGTCGAAGAAATTGATGGTCAGCATCAACACATGTTGTCTATGAACTTCTCTACTCGATAAACATTTCAGAGCCGCTTACTGCTGCACATTACTCGCGGTTCAGAAACAGTTTCAACCCAAGTACTCTAGCGCACTCAATCAGTCCATCAATTGCGCCTTTAGAACTGTTGTACTTATAAGTCGATGGTTGCATAATATTACACAACCTGAGCCACTTTATAAAAAGCCCGTATTTACACATGGTAATATCATTTTAAGATGAAATGCAGCAAAATATGTTTATTATATTATATAGATAAAACTTTACCTTCATTTAAATAATGCATATTATTAATAATTAAAATGTGAGGACACTGTGCCGTGGCGGCTGGGTTTTTCTGATTCCGCTGTATTCTTGCAGGGCTAGAAGGATAGATGGATAGAATAATTAAACACATACTATGAATATATTTCAATGTTCCTTGGGGCTTTTCAGCTGGAGATGGCTTAACGTCTAATACAGAGCTGATTGTGTGGCGATTAGGTATTTAGGGAAAGTAAAGTAAGGACAGAAATTGGGGTTAGTATGATTGAAAGAGACAGTACTGCTACAATAAATTGTTTCATCAGTGCGTTATGGCGCAGCAAGCATCTTACTTAGGCCGGAACAATCTTTCGCCACCAAGCATTTCCCCTGTTTAACATTCATTGGCTCTATCATCATGAAATGATATCTTACATCTCAGTATTTTAATTATTTGAGAGTTGCAATATCGGATATAATGGTTCTGTGTCCAGTTGATTGAAGAAAAGCCTGTTTAAGAAGCACGTGGTAGTTCACACACAGGCACTGAAGATCAAATACAAAACAAAGCATTTAATATTTTTGCTACTTTAATTCTGATGGTATTTGAAAACTCGCTTAAATGATTTAAGATAAAGTTTATGATCTTCTACTTCAACAAATAAACTACGGATAAAGTCATTCTAGATTAAAGTTGACATTTAAACTTTCCTGTGTTGCCTAACATTTTCTCTGTGCCTAATAATAAGCTCATATGGCGCTCTCAAACTCTCCTTTTCGCGGAGACTTTGATATGTGACCTTCTTTTTATTTGGGCACTGTGCGACTTTTGTGACTTGAGCACAAGTTTTTTGAACAGGCTATTTATTCTGATTTGCATATTTATTACAAGGAGGAGTTGGGACCAGGGAAAGCGAGCAGGGTGCACGTCACGTTACTTTTCACGCTGGCATGGTTATGTAGGTGGAAGAATGCTGGAGATTCTTCGCTGGTTATGCATGGATTGTTTGTCCGTGGCATTCCCCATTTTGTGCTTACATCATGTTGCTAGTGTAATTCGCTTTGGCGTTGTACATAAGGCCCTGATGTTTTCAGATTAATAGAGGTGTAAGGTGCTGAAATAGGCTTCCTTTTGTTACTTTACTTAAGTACATTTTTATTTCTTGTATTTTTCTTGAAATTCTTTCCTGCTTCTTTTAACCCCAATTGTTTGAGGGTCAAATAATTATCTTTTAATTTATTGCTATAAACGATCCTACTTCTCATACTCAGACAAAACTATTATTAATATGAATTCTAAAGGAGATGATTGGTGTGCTGTACATTACGCAAAATAAACTCATTATACCATACATATCTTTTGTTCTAATCTTTTCTATTAGACAGCAACTGGTTTTTATTTTCCCCACAGTTGTATTTGAACCTTTGCTTAAGATGTAAATTAAAGTTGATTCATGCTGTTACCATTTCTTCTACCAGCATCCAAAAGTCAAAATTCACCTTTAATTTCAAAAGTTTGTTGAGATAGCATTGTTTTCTCTTCTTAGGCTGTATGTTATATGGAAGCCCTAGTATCCAATAAACTTTAGTCTTTGTAATTTTGTGCAAACAACTTTTTTATGGGCTGCGGTGGGTTGTATCCTGCAGGATTGGTTCTTGCCTTGTGCCCTGTGTTGGATGGGATTGGCTCAGCAGGCCCCGTGACCCTGTATTGGTTCAGCGGGGTTGAAAATGGATGGATGGATGGAGCGTTTTGGGCACTAGTAATATCTGGATAGCACAAGTTTAATGTTGTATGACAATAATATCGTATGTTGTACACAAAGATATTGTATGATTCTTGCCAATCATACTGAAAAGCTAACGACTCAGCCATAAAAGCACTGGTTAACTGGAGAAAGAGACTGGGGTTGATGGATAATGATCTGAGGATATGATACCTGCAGTGGACTCACATGGTTCTGCATGAGTGCCAAATAAAATAGGTGTCAGCTCTAATGTTGTGTTGCTGCAAGACCTAAGTCAGTGAGAGCTAAAGAGCAATGAAAGTACAGCTGACTTATGAGTGAATATTCTAGCTTTGTGCGAGTCGGCTGTGAGCAGTGATATATTTTATCTTTGTAAGTTATTGGGAAATGACTACCCGCTCTGTTATTCTGTTTTAAAGCTGAACTTCAGTGTGTGACTTAGCTCTGAGCTGTGCTAATTATTAGTTCTTTGTATGTGTTTCAGAAGAGAATTGAAATGTAACAGAATGTCGAGCATTCAGTAGAACCACAGGCTCAATTGTTGTCATTTAGTGTGTGATACTGAAGTTGATTATTGATGTAATATTAAATGCGGGTTGGTTATAATTGACCCATTCTGTAGACTTTAAATTGTCTATTGGAAAGTAATAATATGAACCTTATGATAGGAGACATAATTATACTTCTGATTCGTTTGAGACTTCCTTTAGTTTGGGTGTGTTATAGTTGAAAGTGCTCAAGAGAGAATTAAGATAAAATTGAATTTATAGGCAGTCAAAGAAACTACAGCTTTCTTAAGAAAAGATAAACCTGTGTTCTCAAGATTTAATACATGACTATAATAACTGCCATTTTCAAGTCTGTCTTAACATCACTTGAAGTGTAATGAACCCAATCATTGATTTTTGTAAGTATATATATATATGTATTGACATCATCGACCCATACCTACTAGAGCCTCAGTCGACCCTCCTGCAGTACTAGATTTTGAAGACCAGCAGGGGTCATGGACTATGTAGGGCATGAGAGAGAGGCACGCAGGGAGGACCGAAGACTTATTTGTGCCTGTCGCTACCCCGTCTGCGGTACCCTGCAAATTTCTTAGCCAACGCATGCATCTTGAAACACCATGTAACCCTGTCGATCTCGCTCTGGCAGCGACCGGGTCCCCATCAGGTTGTCTTCATCGTTCTGTAATTAAAATTCGTTTCGCTCTGCCCGATTTGTTCTGCATGTCTAGTGTTTATGATCGTCCTCATCAGGTTTGAATTGTGCTTGCGAGTCGTTTGTGTTGTCGTTTCTCGTCTATAGGACTGCCTGGAAAAAGATGACAACTTTTGAATTTTATAACGCGTTTGGAAGAATATTTATGCGCTAAAATTGCTCAGATACCAGTTGAAGGGCGAAATGAAATGCGGCGATATGTCTGTAAACTTTATAAAGGATGGCAAAATGCCACGGCGCTTCGCAGCGGAGAAGTGAGAATGTTAAAGAAGCAATGAAAAGAAAAGGAAACATTTTGAAAATAGCATGCTTATGGTTGTCAATATAGTTGTTTTGTCACTGTTGAGTGATGAGTGTTGGCTGTGCTATATATATGTTACACACACATAAACATATATATACATATCTATACATGTACATATATACATACACTATCTACATATATACATACATATACATACACACACACCACATACATACACACATATATACAAATACATATATATATACATACACACACATATATAAACACATAACATATACGCCATATCTGCATATATACACACACAGCTATTTTGTATCAGTGCATCGCTGCTTGTTGAAAAGCGGATGACTCCGGCTCTGCATTACCGTCTGCATAGATCTATGAACCTATTATTTGTTCAGTTCCTGTTTAATTTAAATGAAATTTTATTGACACTAATATTTTGCTTCTCCCATAAGTATACTCCTGCTCTAAATTTTAAGTTGAAATAAAATGGCATTAAAAGAACAAACATTCAAATTTCTTTACTGTTTATATATAATTTATATAAAAACAACTTAGATTTTTAAATATCCCAAAGTTGTAAAAGCAGAATATGTCTGTAAAATTATACAAATTCAAATATAGACAAACCTGGAAATATAAATAAAAATGTGTTCCTTTCAGCAATAACAAATCAAATCATTCGGTTGTCTTTGCTCAGATGTCATTTTAGTGGGCCTGGCATCACAGCCACAAGTTCGTTTTCTGTTTGGTGTAGGTTGTGTTGTGGAGATTCTCAGGATGGTTGCAGGTGCTCATCAGTGAAACTCCTGTGTGCTGTTTGGTGGTCTCTGCTGAAGAGCTCACAGATATGTGCTACCAAACATGCACAAGGTTCGGGCATGTAGGCGGACTTTTGTTCTTCAAAGTCACCAAAGCGTGCAAACTCAGTGCGCTCAGTTTATCAACAAGTCGCGTGTTGGGAACACCATAGTAGCGACTTGGTTTAACATTCTTGTGGAAAAGAAGACACTGGTGCATTTTGTGTCTCCCATAAAACTCACTTTGTGATTGTGCACGAGTAAAACGACCGCTGGAGTATGGATTGCTTATTTAATTATTCTGCTTATATCTTCTGCATTGCATTCAGTTACCCACTGATGTTTTGTCTCATAGTGCCGTCTTAGATTAAATTCTGTAATTACAGCCACATTAGCGCCACCGATAGGACTGCGGGTCCTCAATAAACATATACTCAGCCTCCCATCGCTTTTTTAAAGGCTCTATTTTCAGAATCGCTTTTCTCTCCAGCATCGCGAGCTAGCCCGCGTAACTTGCAGCATCATAGACTTGATTAACGCGGTAGAGTGTTGACAGGCTGAGTGCACATTATGGAATCTGGTTTTGTTAATATTTATGGCGCTTCATATACCTAGGCCGTAAACAACAATAATACAGTATATAAATGATTTCGGCGTGCGGATAACAATTACCACGCGGGCGGATGTGGCCCGTGTATGAGTTTGACAAATATGGACTAAATAGAACTTGAAAGATATATTTTTGATGTGTCGGCGCAATTCAGATAGGATTGGCGCGCTTTTTCACAACCTGCATGCCTCAACCGTCATCTCCCTCGCTCTTACTTTTTACACCGTTCATCTAATGAATACACTGAGTAGCAAACTTTACCAAAACAATCGTGATGGCAGTATTCATTATTGCGAGTATGTAGATCGGAATATATATACTGTCACATGGGCGAGTAGGAGGTATGAGCGGACAAAATTACTTGAGGCGTTTAGCCAAAGCTAGGGAATGGCGAAGTGCTAAACGCTTTCTAACTGCTACAGGAAAGGCGGCTCCGCCACCATAACCACGGCACTTTTGGCGTCCACTTCCGCCCTTCCTCGCCATCTTCCTGGCGTCACGGATCATCCTTCACCGCCTCATAGCATTCCTCCGCTTCAAAACTCTCCTGTATAAAAATGGCATACGGCAGTAACATGATCGTCGGTAGCATAAACTCAAGGTATTTCGTTTATCTTTTTGACCCTTTTTTGTAAAAAAGTATTTACGTTGCTACGGTATACGGGCGGAAACACAACCCTTCATGCTGTATTTGTCTTTACTTTTACGGTGGCGTGGTCTGACGGGATAACTGCACTGAAGAAAGCGACAGAATGACTGAAAAGCAGGACCTCAACACCGTGCTGCAGAGCATGAATGCCCAGATCCGGTCCTGCAGCAGCGCAGGCTACTACTACCCGGGGGCTGGAGGCCGCGGCGAGAAAGCGGCTGCGGATGCCGAGAGGGTAAGGGCGAACCGCCTCGTCGAAACCTCCGTCCCTTGTGCGATGGCGAGGGCGACGCCGAGTCCTACCTGGGGATCTTTGAGAGGGCGGCCACCGGGCAGTGGCGGTCCCGAGTGGGCGTCCCCTTCTGGCGCCCTACCTAAGGGGCCAGCGCGCCGCCTGCTGCGCAACCTCCCTAGGGAGAAGGCCGCGGACTATAAGCTCATCGACAGGAGATCCTGGCGGACATCTGACATTACGCCGAGCCAGCAGGCGAGTGAATAGCGGGGCTGGTTGACCCGAAGCCGGCCCGAGCACAGGCCTTCGACTTCTGGGCAAAAATGGAGCACGGTGGCTACGGCCGAGGGCCTCAAGCCGAGTCGTTGAACAGAGTGGCCTAGAGGGCCTGGTCAGCACTGGCCCCCTGGCCCAACAGGTTCGAGCACCCTATCACGGATATACAGGACTCCTGGAAGTCCTAGGCAACTGAGATGCTCCAGGCAGAGGCAGAAAGGCAACCCGGGCGGGACGGGCGTGCCCGACATGGGCAGAGCTGCAGAGCCGGGCTGGGCCCACAGGAGTGTGGGAGACCGGCCACCTGCCATCCTGCCAGGCTGGGAGATGGACTTTAACGGACTTCTCGTGAGAAGGGACGCTGTCTCCCTTGCCCGCGGGGATCGAACCACGGAATTGGTGTTAGTAGCGGAGCACTTTCATTGGTGGCTGTGGGCAACATAGCTAGTATGCGCTGCATGGTAGTAAACAACATGTCTGGTCCCTTGCGGAGAGACCAGGACTACCGTTCCGCAGCATGTATCTTTCGGAGGTTGTCCCGACTGATGGTTGCGGTGTTTGAGCCCCCCCCTTTCCAGTGATCCTGGGACAAGACTGGTCGCAAAAGCATGGAGGACTCTGGCTGGAGGACAAACTTTCCATGGTCTCCATGCTGAGGCAAGCCAAAATGGCATGAGCACAAGGCGGTTTCTCGACCACAGCGCCCTGAGCAGGACCTCTGAGGCCGGGTCTTTGGGGCTGGTTCCACCCAGGTTGTCCTTCCTCATTTGGGGAGGAACAAAGGAATGATGATTCTCGCTGCCAGGAATCGATTATTCTGCCAGGCAGCTCTGGCCGGACGGTTCCGCACGTGGCCCCTTCTTTTGTCTTGGAAAATGATCTGGTGTATCGGGTGGCTCTAGGAGGCGAGGTCGCAGGCTGCTAGTTCAGCACCTTCCAGTGGAGGTATGCGAACTGGCCTCCGCACTTACCACCTCTTGGCCCACCTCCCGGGGCCGAGAAAACACTGGAGGATCATCCCGGGTTTTACTGGCCGGGATTAGCAGGAGATGCAGTAGCTTCTGTCAGTCCTGTCCGGACTGCCAGGTCGCCAGATTCCTAGGAGGGACGATCTCCTCTCGTCCCGATACCATGATAGATGTTCCTTTGACCCGGATAGGGGTCGACTTAGTAGGACTCTGGAGCCCTCAACCGTGTGCCAGTATATATTGGTCATGGTTGACCATACTGACTCCACGATACCAGGCGGTTCCCCTGCTCCGCTACCACAAAAAACATCTTGGAACTCCAGCCTCTTCTCGCGGTGGGTATCCTAAAGAAGTCCCTCACGGACCAGGAGCCTTGCCTCAGAAACGTTCAGGAGGTTGCAGATTGCAGAATAAAGCACCGCGATCTACACACACAAGCAGAGCGGTCTGGTGACGTTTTTAACCAGGCGCAAACAGATGCTTGTGAGTAGTCGCGTGATGGCGGGGTGGGACCGACCAGCTGGGTGCTTTTACCGGAGGTACCCCAGGCCTCTGCGGGCTTCTCCCTTTTGAACTGTTATATGGGCGACAACCGGGGACTGACGGACATCGTGAAAAGGTTGGGAGGCAGGGCCCTTCCCTCCTCTAACATATTGGGACGCATAGCGCCAGCTGCGTGACAGGCTCTAAAAATCAGGCCTCTCCTCAAAGACCCGCGTGACTGCATGCGCAGGCAGCGCCAGGCCCGATGCTGGCACTCCGTCCTCCGGGAGTTCCACCGGGGGACAGTCACTGTTACTCGTTCCCACCTCCCACTCAAGTTACTAAGCTCACTGGCTGGGGCCATGCGAGGTTAAGGAAAGAAAGAGAACAAATCGACTGTTTCAGTCAAGCAACCTAATAAATCCGACCCGGCGAGAGAGGATCTATCATGTTAATTTGTTAAAGCCATGGAAGGGAGGAGACTCCCGGAAACACATAGATCCCTCTCCTGTTCGCTAGCACAGTTGCCCTTAACCTCGAGCGAGCTAGCAGCCCATACAGCGGCAGGAGATTGCCCAGGCCATCTTCGCCATCCCAGGCTGGTGGGGTCCCAGGCGGACTCGCTGATTGCCTGATATAGTCCGCGGAACCGAGATGGTCGTCCGGGAGAGGCCGCTACCAGACTCCAGCGGAGGCAAAGCGCCCGAGGTGGAACGGGTACAGTGGATGCACTGAACTCGGACATCTCGAGAGAGCCACAGTCATGGTCCAGCCCAATTGTCCTCGTTCCTAAGCTTGAATGGTCTTGCGATTCTGTAATGACTTTGAGCGTCTGAACCAGGTCTCTCCAAGTTCGATGCCTACCTATGCCCCGTGGCAGAGCCTCCTCGGCGGCTGGGTGCGGCTCGATATCTGACTACTCTTGATATGACAAAGGGTATTGGCAAATTCCACATAGCGGCATCTGCAAAAAAAAACTGCCTTTAGCACCCTAGCGGACACTGGCAATACTGAGTCCTCCCATTTGGGCTGCAGAACCCTGCGACCTTTCGGCGTCTGGTGGATAAGTGCTGAAGCCCCACCAGTCTATGGTACTGCTACCTGGATAGCGTCGTCATCTATTCCGGCTTCTCAGAGGAGGAACATCTGTTGCGCTCGGCTGTCCTCGCGACTGGCTAAAGCCGGCCTCCCATGTGCCCGTAAGTGTTTTTACAGCTAAGGAGGCCAAGTATTTAGGCTACCTTGTGGAGACGGACAGGTGAGACTCCAGTATTCAAAGCAAAGACATCCTGGAATGGCCCGTCGAATACCAAGAGACAGTGCAAGCTTTCTTGGGGCTAGCGGGGTACCTGCAGCGATTCGTGCCCGTTTCTCGAAAAGACACCCATGGTGGACTGACAGAGATACCATGTGGTATGGGACGACAGAGGCAGGCTGCAGCGTTTGCAAACAGGCCCTTACATTCGGCACGGTATGCGGACCCAGACTTTGGGCTGCACCTTTATCCTCAGACCGTAGCGGACACAGGCCTCGGCGCGTGTTGAGCCAAAGCGTTGATGATGTCGGGCTGCCCGTGATGTACCTGGCGGAGAATTGTGGACCGAGAGACCAGGTGCAGCGGTGGAGAAGCCCTGGCCATTAAGTGGGCGTGACTTATCTCGGTATTATCTGTTGGGTTGCGGGTGCTCTGGTGACTGATCACGCTGCGCTTCAGTGGATGTCCTTCACGAGTCCGATCCAGCGGGTCACCAGGTGGTTCTAGACTTGCAGCCCTATAAGTTCCACGGTCACTTATCGCCCGGCAGGCAGCAGAGCCAACGCCCGATACCCTCCAGCGTCACGACCTGCGGTTGGGTCCGCCCGGCGGATGGTCTTGGGCTGGTCGTCTCGCATGTGGGTGAGTAGGAGGCATGAGCGGACCCGATACCGGACGTTTGTACCTTTCTGAAGAGATGGCGGGTAACCTTTCTGCTTTCTCTTTCAGGAAAAAGGCGGCTCTGCCACCATAACCTGACGCTGGCGTCCACTTCCGCCCTTCTCCGCCATCTTCCTGGCGTCCACCCCGGATCACGTCGCATCCCTCCGCCTCCTTCCCAAGCTTGTTCCTCCACTTTCATCCTCCTGTATAAAAATAGCGCGTAGCGTGGCACAATCGTCGAGCGCGCGCCGCTGGTGTTTTGTTTATCTTTTGACCCTTTTTGCGCGGTATTCGTGCCAGTGTATGGGCGACCCCAGCCTTCATGCTGTGTCTTTACTTTTACAATACATATATATGCACCAGCGTGCTCGCGCCGGAGTAGTGTTAAAAAGGTAGAAAGAAAGGAACATTTAAAAATAACATTAACATGACTGTCAATATGGTATTTGTTTTGTAGTGTTACTGAGTGTTACTGTCATCAAGTTTGATTATCATTATTTCTTTCAATCAGGTTCGTGTTGGGATGTGTTGTGTTCAAGTTACATTCTAATTTGTGTCGTTGTAAAGATGACGGGTTTCTTTCATCTGATTAGATTTCTTACTGCGTAATAAACAATGTCTTCTTCTTTATCTGAGACCTGACACACTGCATGCACGGGTTTTATTTTTTTTTTTTTTTTTACACTGTCTTCCTTTAGGACATTGACTTTTTCCACCGTGTACTTTGTTTCCATGATAGCTGGATTTATGAATATGCTTTATCAGAGCGCCTCATATTTTTGCTGCCTTTTCAATTGTGTAATTCGGTTTTGTTCAAGCGCTCTTTGGAACTGTTGCTTTTTATCTATTACTCGCGTCCAGTTCAGGCCGCTTTCGGTGTACTATGCATGAAGGTTCCCAGCTGTTAGTGCCATGCCGATACTATGTCCGTGGCTGTGTTATTTTGTAGTCCTGGCACTTAAAACTTTCTCTACTTGGTTCGCTGAGTTTGTGTCAAACACCACCTATTCATCTCATCTTCCTCTCCATAGCTGATCCTTCACCGTGAATATTTACCGTGGCGGTTTGGTTCAGCTGGCCAGACTGACCTTATATGGGCAGGCACTAAATTACAAGCGCCAGCGTATCAACTTTATGAGCAATTTTAAGTGTAGGTTTACATGGTGGCACTGACGCCGAGGTAGCAGAACTCATGAATATGGTTTGTATGTGTCATAAACTAAGCTTCTTGTTGTTCGCTGCCTTCTCAATTATATAATGCATGTTTTTCTTCAAGCGCTTTTGGAGGTCTTCCTGGTTATCTATGTGCCTGCACATGATTACGTGGGAGGCGTGATGTCTGCGAGCTTCAGCCCCCCACGGTTCAAACTCATCTCCATTTCACAGTAAATGGAAAAACAACAGTTATGACCATTCGGTAGAATTTCGATATAAAGCCTGCCCAACACCTTGAGGAAGCTGTAAGGAATGAACCTGCCAATTTCAGCCTTCACCCACACAGGAAGTTGGAGGAGTGTGATGAGTCAGTGGTGGTGGTGAGGCTTTACTTTTATTAGTATAGATACATAGCTTTTTGTAAGTACATCGATATTGATGAAAAAGGCCATAAAGTTTTTCTTTTAGTTGCTATCATTAGTAATCTCGTGGTTTAAATTATGATAGCATTTTCCATATTGATTAATGGATGTTCATTTCATTGTTTGGTGGTGTGTTTCTTTTAACATTTGTTAGCATTTTTCATCTTAAAGTGAGCAGGCATGCTAATAATTAAGCAAAACGATGTAATTGGTGTCAAGATTAGGAATAGAATTAGGAGAACACGACTGACACTCACGACCCGGTGTAGTGTGCCCTCCAAGCCATCGTTATTTTATTATGTTGATATCCAGATTACATTGTTACAATAGTTTTCCATAATGATTAACAAAACATAATGATGAAGCTAAAATTACTTACAAGAGTAGCAACAGCTAAGTTATTACAAGAAAGATATGCGAATAATAGTGTTACAAATTGTTAATGAAACAGATCAAAATACCTGCGTTTTAATTATTTAGTGTGTTTCCATTTTTAAAGCTATTCTAGCATATTAAAGATTACATACAGAAAAGATGTAACAGAGGGTCAACGTTCTTTACTTTACACTTATTAATAGCAAATTTGTAAACAAGGGAAACCACAGTTATTCCATTTTTCTAATACAGTATTTAGTCTTCAAAAGGTGTATACAGTATAAATACAATACTTACGTGAGTAGACCTTGGTTTTGTCATTCGAGACAGTAACAAGCAATCTTTCTAAAACATTTGGGTGGAAGTAGAAACGAAAGAAATCTGAGGTTTTTTTTTTGTTTAATACATAAACTACATTTTTGACGATAAATATAATGTCATACCTATGAATTAATTTGATGATTGGGAACTATTTATTCATAATTTTGAAATATGGATTTCTTTAACCTTTGTTTAGTGAAGAATTTTATAGCAGAAAACAGGCAATTTTAAAATGTATATCAAAGCCATCAGAGAAGTGTGGTGTGCATCTGATGTGGCACAATGACAGGCTGGGCACCTGCCGTTGTCATTGTCATTGGTTTATCATTTAAGATGTTGGTTTAGGAGTACATTTTACTATGAATATAATGGAGAAAGCTTGCTCATAGAGAACTTATTTCGTGTGCTGCAGTTGAGAAGGCCTGATGCCTTTATTGTATTTTTTTGACCCTACAGGATGCCCAGTGGTAACCAGCCTTCCAGAGTGGCTGAACAGATGCCAGTGTGCCCAATTCCCTGAGACTTTGGCTGGATGTCCTTTATTCTCTTTTTTTAAGATTCCCAATTGAGATGATGCTGGAGTTCATGTTAGATTTTCTGTTTCTAGGTAAGACTACTGAGGCTTCCAGTTTCAAAATGAATTTGTTGACAATTCCTGCAAAGCCTCCCCATATTTGTTACTTGATCTAATATTTCCCTGCCTTGAAAACTATGCTATTATGACTGCTCACTCTGTCCAGTAACTTCTTACTGCTTTTTATTTAGACGGAAGCTTTTCTAGGTGTGAATCCTCTACAAAACACAGGACTGAGTTGCATCCAGTCCCAGTAGTCAGTAAACAGGGATATTGTTCTGTTTTGTAAAATAACATTTATGTTCTTAAGTTACACAATAACTGTTTATTTGGATTTTGAAAAGAGCTGAGACTTAATTTGAACTTAAAACAAAACGCTAAGTGGAGAAAAATGGAAATAACATCATAGTGCCGACACCTGGGCACATCACGTTAGAAGTTCAGATATGCAAGTTATAACACAATGTCTACTGTGTGTGTAATATAAAAGGAAAAAAAATGATGCTACTTATAATGACAGTTAATTTGAGGTTCTTCGAGCATCAACAAAAACACCACAGTAATTTAAAAAATATTATTAGTCAAACTTATAAACAGGACATTTATCAACGGGCTGGTGAACCAAGGAAGGAGAACAAAAGTAGTACACTTTATTAATGTTTAAACTCCGTGGTGAATATCTATTTATGTTTTCTTGGTTGATGAAGTAGAAGAGTCCGATAAATATTATGGACATGGATCTAACGGAAGACGGAGGTCTGTGTGTCATGTTAGTAGCGGCTGCCCATCCTGCTAGCACTTCTAGAATCCTCCATCTCAACCCACTGCTCTGATCTTGCTTTGCCAAGTGATCATGAGGTATTGGCCTTTTGTTTTTTTTTTTCTTCTGAAAACTGTCCTCGGTCTCATTACACTGGCTGTCTGTCTCCACCAAGGAATTTATTTTCAAGGGTCTATTCAAATAATTAGCTTTTAGTATTTGAACTCTGCCTTTGTTCTGGAGTGTCTACTCCAAATATAACAGGAACTGCTTTGCTTTTGATACAAAATCAACCATAAAAACTGGCAGCTTTCTATTCTCTGGACGCAATGAAGTGTCAGGCTGAATAGTAGGGAACAGGGAAACCAACAAGCCCACTTTTCTAATTGGCTTTTCTTAGATACCACTTGCATTGGTTTGTAATAGATTAGAAATGGCGCTGTGTACACTTTGTAAAAGCCTGGGCACTAACCTCCTGTTTTCTCTGTTGTTTTGTCCAGTGTATTTGCAGCGGTGCCCCCCTGTGTCTCCACGTCTTTAAATCAACTCAGCTTCCCTGTGATAGAAGAAAGTTCATAAGATGTCCTGAAATGGGTGTGATTTGAGTGAGGCAGCCACAATCATGTATGCTGGGATGTGCAGGAGGGGGGGGTCTGTGAGCTGGCTTGGGACCCCCCAAGTTGTATCTCAAAACTCCTTGAAGGCACAAGTTTGTCTTTGTCCCCGGCCATTTGACCAGACGATGTATTTATTACAAGGACAAGGACCCCTCCATTTGCTTCTCATTTACTTTTATAATGCCTTCAGTTTTTCTTTGTAACTACATATATTTTTTTGTAGAATAATTTGAGCAACACTTGTAAGCAAGGTGATATAAAAATATTATTAGTGACAAATATTAAAGGACGAATCAGGACAAATATCGGTTTAATTAAACACATTTTATGGAATATTGCTGGATAAGAACTCTTTGACTCTAGTAGCATCTTGTTCATAAAAGCTAGAATAACATTTTATTTTATTTTTGACAAATTTAGTGATTCACTTTTATTGTGTTCAAAACCTTGGCTAACATTTTTTTTTAATACTAAGGTAAAATCTGTAAATATATTTGTGTTCTCCTTCCACAACGTTTTAACACCTCTCTTGTTGGCCATTTTCATTGTGCCATGTTCTGGTTAAATGCATTTACCATTTATACATCTTCTCAAATTGCATTTCTACATAATATACATACAGTATATAACTACATATAAATATGGGTGTGTATAATTGTCACAGATCTTTCACTTTTTTTTAATACCATTTGTTTTAATAAAAAAAAATATGTCAGTGTATTTCCTTTTTAAAGTTATTAAAATGACCTGGCTCTGTGTCAATATGGGTGAATAAAACCATTGACATGAGATGACAAGTCTGCACACAAACAATGGTGTGTTGTGTCAATTAAACTTGTAGAATGAATATCACTGCCCGCTGTCCACAAGGTGCTCATCATAAACTGAACTATTTCATAATGTTTAAATTCTGCTCAGTTAATGGAGAATATTTTATTTTTCAGCTGTTAATTCAGTTCTCGTTTTATTATATTAATAAGTTTAATTCGTTTACTCCAGCGGGTTTATAGAGCCGAAATAACATTAAAAACACATCATTAAGAAAAAAGGAATTACGATATGAACTATAGCAAGCACTTACTTAAAAAATAAAAAAGATCAAATAGATTGATTCAAGTGATAACAGAGCACTTCCTTAAACTTCTCTGTAAAATTAATGAACATTGGAATAAATGAGGATTTTACAACGTTGGCTTTATGCTCTTCATTTTGCTTCAGCATCGAGCTGGATTACTAGCTGGAAACGGTGAGGAATTTTAACAGAGTGAACGTTACGAAGATTAACACTAGGGGACACTCGGCACAATGCCAGGTAACACAGTGTTAATTCTTTTCTTTTGAAAAAGGACCATATATTTCTATAAAACTGGTTTTGAATAGAACGTTTTGTAAACCTGAGTGCCTTAAGACAGTGGCATTTTATTAACAATTAACAAAAGACTTGTTTTATTAATAATTGATGTCTAAAGATATTTTTAAACAAACACAATTTGCACATAAGAAGAGTACAACAATAGATCAGGAAAAGGAAACTTTATATGATTTATTACGTGGTGGGAAAATAAAAAACACCATACTTTTATATAACATATATATAACATATATATATATATGTATATACTCAATATACAAAAGTACCTGCCAAATAATACAAAATTACACAGTGTGTAGTTACCCTAATTGGGGTTTATCAGGTGCGCACACCTAAGCTTCCCCTTTTCACGGCGATTGAACCTTGGACATCAATGTTACTAAACAAAGGCTGCCCGTTTATTTTGCTGGATGAATATTTCATTATGGTCGCCAATGTGGAACTAAAATGAATATACCGTAATGTCAAATTGTGCTGTATGCATTCAGATTGAATAACGTCTTACGTAAAGTGATTTTTGTTTTAATTTTTTTTCATTAAGCGCATGGTGTGTCACTACCTGGTTCCTGTGCCCGGCCAGTCTGCATCTTGATGCGTATTGACTACATCATCACACAGTTCACTGCTGCCCAATCTGTTTAATTACTGTCTCTCTGTCTTGATCACAAGAAAGCGACACTATATAGAAAAAGTGTCACAGTTTTCCTGTTGCGTGGGGCGGGAGGCAGCCGGCTGACTCCTCGGCGGAAGACCTCAGCAATCTGTCTTCTTGAAGCAGACTGCCGCTACTATGTGCACGGCAGCAGGTAAGCGAAACTCCGATAAAAGTTAGGACTGCCCTGTCCTGAACAGCTCCTGCGTGAGGTCCCAGTCTCCTTCTGAGCCACAACCACGGTGACTGAGAAGGATTTCCTGACAGAGCAACTAACACACAGGCTGCTGGGAGTGAGGCACCGTCGGGGTTTCCGTAAAGATAGGTTGGAGGCAGGCTGCTGTGGAATATAAAAGTGACTGGGGCCAATGGCGGAAAAAATACCTTGTTTAAGTCACTACTGTTGGGAAAGATAGAATAGTACACTATCTCAGGAATTATAAAGGGAGGCCTAGCACGGGATCTGGTCGTGCTTCCAGCCTAGACAACTTTCAGTGGAGATGAAATGGAATAGAAGAATAACAGTTTAATAATACAAGGGAATAATAAACAATGCGTGCTGGAAATAAATATTTGCTTTCACACGTGCGCTTTGACAGTAACGAAGGAAAGTTATAGTATTCCAAGCACAAGATAATAAGAACGTTGGAAGCAGGTGAAGTAGCCTTAGAAAAACTATGGTTGTTGAAGACAAGTGAGATGGACGCGACAGAGGGCCGTCTGTACATGGAGGAAAAGCAAAGGAAAAATGGGAACACAACATTAAACCTGCCAAACAGTCTCGCGAGGTTCAAAGTCTTTAATGCTAGAAGGATTATTTTTCGAGGATCAACAGGCGCTTGAGAAAAATGGGTCTCTAAATTTTATAGAAAAGGCAGGTTAGATTTTAAAAGGCATGTAAAGTGAAATAAACAAAGTGGGGAGATGGCTACTGGAGACATGTGAATAAGTAGGTAGAAAAATATTATATATGATAACAGGATGTTGTATGTAGAAATGTCTTGAGGATGTTGTAACAAGGTCCGTGTTATGTATGACAGATGGGAGTTGGTTAATAGATGCGTAATTTAAAGGCGGTACAGAAATGGTGTGGCTGCAGAAAGTTAAAACTAGAAGGAAAAAAAAAAAAATTGTTATTTATAGCTTTACAGAAAGTGCAAGCAGATTCGGGGCGCAGTGGAGGAAAGCGGAAGAGAAAAAAAAACAAACAAAAAAAAAAAAGACCGGTTATATCATACTTGTTCCTCCACCTTTCCTACTATCACGCTCCACAGCCCCCACCGTCTCCTCCGCCACCTCCAGCGCCCACCGCACCAGAATAAAGATGATCCCCTTGAAGGTCTGGTTTCTTTGAAGAATATGATCCTTCATTACGCAGTCAGGGGAATGACAAAAGTAGCGTAATGGGTGCGGCTGGTGGGCTTCTGATCCTCAAGACCTCCATTTCTACGCCTTAGAAATTCGACCCTATTCCTTCTGTGGCCTCCTAATCAAAACACTACCTTTCAATCCCCCTTAAAGTCCTTCAACCCACATTTGCCGAATGCTGATTGAGATCGAACCCCGACATGATTCAATGCAACCTGCAGGAGCTAACCCCACTACTGTAATGATACATTGTAACTGGGACATTCAAGAGCTGAAGGACATTGTGTCGAATTACTGATCCCAAAGTTATCGGTGGGTTTAAAAATTCATAGAACAATTACAGCAGCTGTGATCAAACTTTAACACACCAATTTCTTTTTAAATCAGCTCTGTCAGAATTAACCTCTTAGGAAGGATCTCCTTAATGAAACTTTTCTCTTTCAATTTCTATGACTAATCAAAAGTTCTTCTGTTTCACCCCAAAGCTAATGTCCCAAATTGCTTGTCGCCCAGACCCCTCTTTTGCAGCATGGACTTTAAATGTTTCCCTACACACCACCATCCTTCTTAAAGCCCTTCCTCCATTCCCTCTGCTTGTTTCCCAATCTCCAAGCCCCTGACACCCCTACATTGCACTGCTCAATATTTCCCTGCAAGTAGACACCCCTGGCTGGAATCTTTTCTTTCTTCAGGTACCTGCCCGAAACCTGCATTCCTTGTATTTTATTTCATCATAGAAACTGCCTCTGCTAGAGTATCTTTTTTTTTATCGGAGTTCAGTGCCTCTATATTTCTTTAAATTAAGCACTGTACATTGAAATCGGACATGGGTAGAACAATGTCTTAATAGAACTGGTTTTTGTGTTGCTTCCAGGTATTTTGCAGTACCTCAGACCATTTGATAACTAAAGTTGTGCTCCAAACTGATTTTTAATTACCTTCGTGCATTGTGCCGCACTTCCTTTTCTGTTTTTCATTGCAAACCACTTCCCTTCTTGGCTCTCTATGTAGCAGTTCTGTAGGCCCCAGGAAAAGAATGATTATGAGATAGCCCATTGTGAGCTTCCTGCATTTGGTCTGAGAATATCTTCCTTCCCACCCGCACCGTATATTATCTTCTGTCTCCGAAGCAGAGGCTGGCATCTCCGCCGTACATTCTGATCTTGTGAAGCGTGGAATTATTCGATTAGATGTTCACAATCAATTTCCCTATTTTACCTGTAAGAAAGGCTGGCCAGTTCATGAAAAACATTAGAGACTTAAAACAGAGTAGATTCTGCAATCTTTTCTAGGGCTATTGTTCCTAATCCTTCCGCATGCTCTGCGTTATCCACTATAGTTACTTTTCTGTGGTGGTTGTGATACTTTCTTTGTCTATTGCACCCTGATTCCTCAATTTTGGTTTGCTGTTACTTTGAAACCGCCATTGGACATGGACTGTCATGCCTCAGGATAACTGAAGCCTTGTGTGTATGGACAAGCGCTTACTCAAAGTTTAGAAGGGTTCTGGCTAGACCAGGTAGTACATTAATACAATATGTAGATGATATTATTTGATACTACGAAGGCGATTGTGAGCAGGACACTAAAAAATGACTACTATTCCTGAGGACAATGGACATAAAGTTTAAAGGCTAAACTGCAATTAATTCAAACGACTTTAGCCAAATATCTAAATTGTGACACAAATGGAACAAGGCTCTCTCTGAATAGTACCACCACATTAAAATCTTCCCTAGACCTGTCAAAACAGCAGGTTATGTCTGTAATGGGCATTCTAGGTTACTGTGTCGCCAATGGTTTAGAATTTTCACTGAAGAGCACAGCCATTACAAAAATCTAGCAAACACCCTGACCTTCCCTGCTGGGTCAAGTGCAATGGGCGAGCAGGCTGAGAAGGCTCTCTGTGACTGAGCGCACTATCCTCGGCTCCTCGTTGGCTTTGCGGTTCTGCATATATCCTAGAGGATATATAGATGGATTTCTTACAATTACATGAAAGGACAAACAAAGGCCAATAGCATCTTTTTGAAAAATTCTGGATCCAGTGGCTGCAGCACTTCCGCCTTGCTTAGGGCTGTGGCTACACAGCATTTGTGTGCTAGCCAGTACAGATATGGTGCTCATGAGCCCCTAACGGTAAAGAAGACCTCAGCTGTACATTCCATTTTAGTGAGCTAAGACCTCACATCTCACTACTGCTAAGACAATACACTATCAGAATGTACTCTGCTCAGCGGCATCACGATTGAAAGATAACTTCACTTTCAATCCGGCCCTGCTGCCAACGAATAGAAAGCGAACATAATTGCCATAAAGAAATAGCAAGGTTGTAAAGCCTGGTAGATCTACAGGAAACATTTGAAAACTGGAGAGGTATGTTTGTAGACTGATGTTCTTTACAATTGGAAAACCGGTTTCCCTCAACTAGTTACATGATGGTCAGGGACCGCCTGCTGGAAAGCAAATAAATTTCATCAGGATTTGAGTGCTGGCTTCAGCCTGAACTAATAGCTCACCGAGCATCAGCTGTCTGAAGGAAAAATCATAACATTGCACCAGATTCTGAATATGCCTTTGGGTCTGCCATGATCATGGGGGTATAGGTGAGGGATTCAAGACCAGTGCTAGCAAGCCATCCAACATCAAAAAGCTAATCGAATCCTTTTAGAAGCCATAACCGAGCCATCACAGCTAGCGATTGTTAAATATCAAGCCACACGGAAAGCAGGATCCTGTCCAACAAGAAATTAATTAGCAGACTACTGCTAAAAGGCTGCTACAATATTTTACCAATCTCTTTATTCCAACAAGAGAAGCCAGCCAGGACACAATATCATTATTTCTTTACAGAGTACAGCCACGGACATCAAAAACAAATGGTCCAAGAAGGGTCCCTCTCTGATAGATACTCATTTCCTTAACAACAACTAACAAACCTTTTCTCCCAAAGGTTCTTTTTCCAGGTAGCTTAAAAAATAGCCCATAACAAACCATGCTGGGATGCAGATTCCCTTGGGCACCTGGATTCTGGTTAGGAGACACCGGGCTGTTGGCATCAACCTAGGTGGAGAGGACGTTCAAGTTCTTCTGTCTACCACCACGCCATAAAGGTTGAAGGATTGCCCGCCTGGATTCCAGCTGCATAAAGATATGTTTTGTAATATGCTGTATATAATCTTATTGTTTTCCATTCCATTATATCCCTTCACGGGTGACACTGACTTTCAGGTAAAGGAAACTGCCTCATTAGAGATTGATTTTTGTGCAATTGCCCCCTGTGCGGCAGACAGGAACAATGGGAATGGCCTGACACATATGTTTGTGTAAGCTACCCATGGGCAGCTCTGATTCAGGAACACTCTCAGAGGACTCTGAATGTGGATTTGCCGAAGCGATGTGTTTGCAAATACAGGACCAAATGACTGGATTTATGAACCTTGGCAGGCTACACGGTATAGCCTGAAAAATCGATTCTATTTTTAGGGACCGCCCTCATGGGTGTGGGAATAATTGCTAATCCATTAATCATTACTCTGAAGAATCCCTTCTGCATGATTCAAGGAACATGTCTTAGCTGCATATACAGTGGTTATGATCCCGAGGATTTTTCCAAATTAAGTTAAGACACCCGCTCTCTCACCCGTCCCCTCTGTACTCAGTTTCTCACCACTGTGTCTCCACCTGACAGAGCTTCCCCTGGTTCAGATTTTGCATCTAAATACTTAACCATCACTTTCTCTGTGGGGCGGGCTGGAATCAAAATAGATGGTTGCAGTGGGTAGTCTATTTCAGCAAAACAGGTTAACCGTTCACATTGCTACGCTTGCACAGCGCATCTCATTTGCTTCTGGTCCCTTTCCCACTATCAACATTTTTCTGACTCTGGGTTACCTTGTCTGCTTGTTTACCTTCCCAAAATCCCCATTAATTCCGAATGTGCTAATCTTCCCTTTTCCCCCCCCCACCCGTCATATGATTACCCCATGCTGGGTCTCACGAAGGCAATTTCACATGCTTTAAAATGAATCTGGAACTGCTTGGGTAGGAGAATTACTTTCTTCCTTCTGCTCCCAGACCTTCCCATGTTAACTCCTCCTCTTTAATTCACTCTTTCAAAGTTTGCTTTCCCAAACTACCCCTAGGTCTGATATTTGGTGGATGTGCATGGTCAAAAACTATTTGATATCTTGCCTTTGATTGGTCTGGCACTTGTGCCCCTATACAACTAGTCGCCTTTTCCGATTACTGTCAGTACCTCTTCACATCCTCCTATTACATGTCTCTTATTCCCAGCTCTCCACTTTTTCCCACAGACCACGTTTCTCTCCCAAACTCTTCTTCCATTTTCTCTACATTGGGGTATATATTGATTCCAGAGGTCCCAGATAAATTTAAAGCCAGGGATCAGGCCCAGCTGCTGTGTTTCAGGTCCATAATACCTCAGATCACCATCAATAAAAATGTCAGGATTGGATCAATTATTTGTATTATAACAAACAACAATTCTCAACTACAAAAGATGCCATTTGAAGGAATTCATGAGAAGTTGGATCTACCTCTAATGACCTGGCAGAACGGAAGTTGACCCTAGAATATCTTTTAGCAAAGAAAGGTGGTGTCTGTGCAATGTTTGGAACACTTGCTGCACCTACTTCCAATAATACTGCTCCTGATGGCTCTATCATGGGTAATCATGGTCTTGCCTTTCTAGACTTGCCGCGACTCTGGCATCCCCTAGCATGGGATCAGTGGTTTCACGTCCACTTTACGGGTCCTGGGGCCAATGGCTAAGAATCAGCATTTATTTCTTTGGCAGTAGTATTCATTGTTCTTCTCCTTGTTGGCTGCTGCATTGTTCCTCTTATTCACTATATATATCCAAATATTCCTGCTTCTATGGCCCGAGCCTATATGCTACAGGAATGTATGCTCCATTTATTCTTCAGTTTCCTCATCCTTCCCCTCTCTCTCCTTCCCACTTTTACCTCCGCCCATCTAACTCCTTTGTCCTTGTCACACCCAGATTTCAAAGGGAATGTGGAAAAATAATAAACAGCTTGATCAATCTGGTGTATGTGACCAGCCATACGAACCTGTCTTGTCCATAGTGCACATGACAGGTACAACTTCTTCTTTCTAATGAACAAAAAACCACAAGTGACCAACTGATGAACTTAAACAATGTTGTAAATACCCCAGTCCAAGCAAAATGTTTATGGATGTAATGTTTTGAAATTCTTGTGCACCCAACTAAAGTCTGTGGAAGACTGCCCCGGCTTCCCAGGCAGTCCACAGGAGGCTGCTCGACACGGGGATGGGGATGGGGCATGGGACTCACCGTGGCGCCCTGCTGGACTGCTTAGGGACCTGGGAGAGTCGCTGTAGAGAGGGACTGTGAGATCTATTGCCTTATCACCCGGAAATCGTCTGCAGTCCACGTGGTAGGAAGAATGGCATGCCTCCCGGGTGAAACTCAAAACACTGATTGCCCTGGCCGGAAGAATAAGGAACTGTGGACTGCTGGGACAGGAACACCTCCGGGTCAGAGATATCGGACGACTGCCTCAGTCCAGACCTTAGCTGTGCTGGGTGGAAGGAAAAAGTGTGTCTGGGCAAGGCTGGAGAGGTTATTGTGTTTTGTAAAGTAGTTTATTGCACCTTAGTTAATGAGTAGTGTGGGAAGGTGTAGTTCTTCGGAAGAAAAAGAAAATAAAAGGTGGTATGGACTGTTACTGGTGTCTTTGGGTTATGCCTGAGGTTCAGGTGCACTACTGCCCCTACTGCCACAAGTCATAGACAAAGGCCCTATAAAGATTTGGGACACCGACCCATTGGAAGCAGATAGAGAACGTTGACCTAGGACTGTGCTTCTCATCATTTACCTTTTTCCTGGTGTGTATTATTAATAAAGTTTTTACTAACTGGTATATCTCTCTGTCTTCAGTCACAAGAAAGCGACACTATAGAATAAATGTCCACACCTGGAAGTGATTCAGGATCCACATGGACTGAGTTAGAACACTTCTGAGTCAGGAATAAGGCCTGTGAGAGCTCCCAGGCGTCAAGCTGACTGGGTGGAAGGGGTGGCAAGTATGGAATGTGGAAGATAGTTTATTGTTATTGTATTGTGATTATTTGAGTATTGTGGAGAGGGTGCTTTGTGCACTTTGCAGATTAAATAAAGTCAACTTGTTGGGCTTTTCTGGTGTCTGGATTCTTTGTGTACAGGGGTTCAAGGGCGATACTACCCCTATCTTCACAATACATATATATTGTGACCCGATTTGGGTTTTCCTTTTCCTTGTGCCCTCCAGACTACGTGTGGACACCAATCGAGTCAAATGGTCAATATTATAATAATTATATGCACAAAGCACTCCTCTCACAATACTCCAATACCAATAAACAATCCTCACTCCCCAGGGCTTAGCCACCTGCCTTCCAACTCAGCTCACTTGTCTAGGACCTTCCACAGTCCTTTATACTCCTGCCCCGAATGTTCCTGCCCAACAGTCACAAGTCCTTATTCCTTTGGGGTCAGGGTAAGCAATCTTTTTCTCACCCAGGCCGTTGCTCTTCCTGCAGCAGACACCAGGTCTATGGGGCATGAAGAACTCTTGGTCCTCTGCAGCTCCCTCTTGTAGCCCCATGGCATCAGCAGGCGGTGCCAAAAACTCCGTGTCCATGATGCCCTACTGGTCTTCTAGGAGGACCTCCATGCTGAGAGAATCACCTGGCGGCAGGGTATTGGCCGGGATAACAGCTATATATACAAGGCCTGTGCTATATATATATATATATATATATATATACTCAACAAAAAAGCGTCCTCTGACTTTCAACTGTTTTAATTTCAGTAGAAAGCAATGTGTAAATATTTGTATGAACACTAAAGAGTCAACACCATAAGACATAAACTAAAAATGTTTCACAATGTGTCCCTGAATGAAGGGAGGCTCAAATCAAAAAGTACCAGTCATCTGGTGTGGCCACCAGCTGCTTGAAGTGCAGTGCATCTCACCATGAGCTGGATGGATTTGTCAGTTCTTGCTGTGAGATGTGCCCACTCTTCACCAAAGGCACCTGCAAGTTCCTGGACATTTCTGGAGAATAGCCCTAGCCTCCTCACGTCCAACAGGTCCCAGATGTATAATGGGATTGAGATCCGGGCTCTTCCTCTTGAGGATGATCAGCTGTCCTTCCCTGTCTCCTGTAGCACTTTAGGGGCTCTCTGAGTCACGGACATGGCAATTTGACACCTAGCCATCAGCAGTCCTCAAGCCTCCTGCAGCATGCTGTGCACGTTCAACAGATGAGCAGGGACCCTGGGCATCTTTCTTTGGGTGTTTTCACAGTCGGTGAACAAGTCTCTTTAGTGTCCTGCGTTTTTTAGAACTGTGACCTTAAATGTCTACTTTCTGTAAGCTGTTAAGGTCTTAACGATACGTTCCACAGGTGCATGTTAATTAATTGATTATGGTTAATTGAACATGCATGGAAAACATTGTTTAAACCCTTTACAATGAAGATCTGTAAAGTTATTTGGATTTTTAAAACATTATTGTTGAAATACACAGTCCTGAAAAAGTGCGTTTCTTTTTGTGAGTATATATATATATATATATATATATATATATATGATGGACAATACGCATGAACAGGTGTCCCGATTGAGAAGGATGGTGATTCCTTATCTGGACAGGATGCTAGACCTATGCCAATCCAAAAAAATGTGGTGTAGAAACCCTATCTTGCCCAGAAGACAGGCACAGGATGTTGATGCCAGAAGGAATACACTGGCATCTTGGCTGTGTTAGATCCAGGAAAAATACCCAGGTGGGAGGCCCGTATTATAGAAGGAATGCTGCAGCCCTCTGGTATTCTTTAGGGGGCTGCCAGGGGGTGATGAAAAGGTTAACAATCCCTATATGGTGGGATGTACTTCCTTTGGGTTATGCCCTAGCACCAGAAGTTCTTCCGGATCTACAGTAAGATAAAAGAAGTCACTCTACCTCCGCCAATCGAGTCAGAGTTGGGTGGAAGTGGACAAAAGCTAGCTTGGGAGGTTTAGAGGAGGAGAACAGTAAGAAGAAAAGTGTAGAGAGTCATATTCATTGTTCTGAAATCTTTGTGGAAGGTATTTATAAAAAGAAGTGACTTTTATTTGAAAGAGAGTTGTGTTTGTAACATTGTGTCTGGGGTTAGGGTGCTGCAATGAGGATTCACAATACATATACATATATCGTATATCTATTCAAGTAATAAGATTGCAAGATGCTCACTTACTGTTTTGTTCTTATTTTTGTGTTTTATCTTCTTCTCTCTCTCGAGTAGTGTTGCCTCATCTGCTGCTCCCGGGTATCTCAGTAGGGAAGGCTCAGTCTAAGTCATAGCCACACTCACCACTTCTGGTTCTCACTGTGAAACTTAGCAAAGCCTAGAGACCTGGCTGTCTGAACACCAAGTGTGTGCAGGGTGGGTATGAGGCAGACTGGTAAGGTTGCAGGGGCAGGGATGGTTTTGTGTTTCTGCCATTCACAGAGACTGAGTAACTTATACCCTACAAAGAGGTTGTACTACCACACTATACATTAAAACAACATTTTTGCTTATTGCTGCTTTTATTAATAAAAGTAATAAAGATAAAATCTATTTTTTTTTAATTTAACAGGTTTTACAATCAAAAGAAATAACACATCAGTGAATTATTTATAGCATATCTCATTAATTATAGACAATGAGGATGGTGGCTCTATATTTCAATTTCCTGCATTTGCATTAAGTGGTGGAGTGTGATTTGATACAAAGAGAGTATTTTTAAAGTACTGTATTACTTTAAATTCATTTTGATTCAGAAAGTTGCCAAACCAATTTCATGGTAAGAAGAAGCACATTTTATCAGCTTCACACCACATAATCATTGAGCGGTCAAGTACAGTGAAGTGCTTTAAAGTGAATACTGAAGAGGGCACAGCTCACTCAGGTCACGTTATGGTGGGTACATAAAGATACCGGTGGGCAAAATCGTGGCAGTTAAAATGTCAGAGCAGCTGTGAGAGCGCCAGTGTTGGTGTTAACACTTTGTTTGTGTAAATTAGCAGACATCCTCTCTGTGACACAACAACACATCTATCTATTTTTGTCAACAGAGAGTTATTGTTAGTATGAAATCTGGATGTTAGGACGAGTTTCACACTTTTTGAAATAAGCCTATGCCATTTTGCCTTTAAGATATAAATTGACTGTGTACAGATTACAAAAATCTTTTTTAACTCTTTCAGGGCTGATGTTGACTTTTGTCGAAATTCAGGGGTAGAGGTAAATCTAGTCAAAACTCACCCTTATGTTTTGTTCAACGTAATGTTACGTAGCTTTGTTGATTTGACCTCGATTCCCTGCATGTGCATGAATAGTGAAGAGCAAACAGCCTCTAAAATGGCAGCGACATCTGGCAAGACTAAAGCAAATGTGCAAAGTAAAATACTCCATGGACGTTTTATGTATTATCGCTGAATCAGGCTCTGACTTTTCAGACTCTGGATTTGATGCAAGTAATTTGGAGATGGAAAACGAAAGTGAGGTACCAGCATCAGCCTATCAGTCCCCAGCTAATTGTGGTGCTGAACACGTTCATGTAGCGGAAACATCTAGAGCAGCGTTGGCCTAGGAGGACCACCACTTATGATGACAAGAGGTACAAACCATATTGCGTCACACTGCAACTGTCACCGTTACCCACCTGCTGTGTGAAGACAGAGAGGTAGCCGCCCTGCTGTGCATTCCTGCTGACCATCAAGCTGCCCCTGCACTGCCACTCACTGCTGACAGAGATGCCGAACAAGCACCAGCAGCAGCCACAGCATGTAGCAACAGACGTTTTATGTTAATTTATGTGTGAAACCAGTGCATTATGTGCTTTTCAGAAAACTGAGTTTTTTGGAAAAAGTTTTTTGGAAAAAATATTCAGCCCTCAAAGAGTTAATAGCACAAGATCATAGTGAAATATTAAATTTTTCCGTTTAACTATCTAAAAGTTTTTTTTTTTAGTAGTATTTATTTCATTTAATAATATTTTTTTTCATGGTACTTTTCTTAAGACACAAATGCTTATTAGTCTGGGAATTTGTAAAACTTTTATAAAAAAATAGCTTTACATAATAA
>NW_024377103.1:0-6350 GCF_016835505.1 Polypterus senegalus | reverse complement strand
GTTCAGGTTGCAAAAAAAAACAAGCTTAAAAACAAGACAAAAAGACAAAAAGAAGAAAAAAGTTCAAATGTTCTGTTCTAAATCTGTTGTGTTCTACAAATTAGTTTGAGAATTGTAGGAAAAACAGGGTGAATTGTTTTTTTTTTAAATTACTATGCCAACCCTTTTAAGTTTTGTAAATATTGGCTATATTGAGAGGTCTTATTTTATTCTTACTTTATTTTGCAAATTTATTTGAGAATTAGGCCATCCAATTAAGATATATTTTATGTTGTAGGTTGTAAAGATCTGGATGGATATTTTATTTTATTCTTTATGGTTTTTTTTTTTATTCTATTTTTCAGTTTTATTTTTCAAGACTTGGTGAATTGATTTTTTTTAATAACTTGGCCTACCCTTTTTAGTTTTGTTAATATTGGCAATAGTAAGAAGTGTTATTGTTGGGTTCAAATATATTTGATATAGGCCATTCAATTAAGGTAAATGTCATGTTTTTAGTTGTTATAATCTGATGAGGAATATTTTATTTTATTTTTTGTTGTTTTATTTTTCAGTTTTCCTCCTGAGGGACTGCCACCTTATCGTGGTCAGGGGGTTTGTGTGCCTCAGTGACCCTAAGAGCTACACCAGCAGAAGCTTAGCCTTCAGGTGGGACACCCAAGTTGGACAGGTCTTAGGGTAGAGGCCTGACAAAGTGCAATCCAATTACATGACAAAACAGTTATCCAGAGCACCCCCCACCACCACCACCACCCCACCCCTTTCCCAATTCCCACTCACCATGTGTCCCCTTCACATTTCTGTCTGCCCCCTTATATATGCCTGTCTAGAACCGGCACAAACCTTTACCTGTCTTTCTTCAAATAGGCCCTCAAAAACTTATCAAAATGGTTCACAGACTCTTGTCATCAACCTACACTCAGTCTCTATTGAACAGACAAATGAACTCACAATTACGTTTTAAATGTACAGTAAGAACAATGTGGCCTAATCAATGTTTTATGTTTAAAAGCACACAAGACATAACAATACAAAAAGTATATTAGAATAATACTGTATAATAGGTAGGCAGTGTGGTGTGAGGGTTGAGGCTTGAGGTGGTGAATTCAAATCCCATTACTGACACTGTATGACCATGAGTATGGCACTTCACCTGCCTATGCTCCAATTGGAAAAACAAAAAGAAATGTAACCAATTGTATGTGACGTTTTGTGAGTCACCTTGAATAATGGCATCAGCCAAGCAGTAAGTAATAATAACAGGCTAAAGATGTTATCTGTCAATGTATGAAACTTAACACTGGCTGAGCTAGTGTACTTGACAAAGAACATTCTGGCCATTTCATGACCTTGGTAACTATAAATAATAATAATAATAATAAAAAAATATTATTTATTGTATATTTATTTTTCATTTTTAAAAGTTCTCAAATGAATTTTCCGGGTTGGCTATATAAATCTGCATTTTGCTTTTATATGCTTTTATTATCTTGAAATTTCCATTGGAAAATGTTGTTGCTATGCATGATTTTCATTTATATTATATCAAGACTAAAATTGCCTCATGATGTAGGTGTGCACAAGTGTGTATATAAATGGTTCTGCTTAATAATTACACACTCAAGTAGTGTACACTGGTTAAAGTTAATAGGAAGTGCAATTAAAATGGAACCTAGGTGACACTTCTTCAATAAGGGATCTTGGGAACTAGAAACAAACTATCGAGTCCTGTTACAGTATGATGCCTGACAATATTTTAATCTTAATTATATTAACTATTTAATGGTGAAAAAGGTTTACCTGTAGCAATATAATAATTACAATTATAATAATCAAATGTTTATTAATCAATAAACAACCATCCATATGTAACAGAAAAAATGAGTATACATCAGAATTAACAAACCTAAGCATCATCCATCCCACACATCCTGTAAAGAATTGGGAACTGTTGTAATGCAAATTCCACTCCTCGTTACACTAAACCAAGGGAGCCACTTTGTCACTACTTTGTTCCAATGAAAGGTCAGTCCAGGAAAGCAGGAGAATGCCAGTTTTGGATGAACTGACTGAGTTGCTTCACTAGAAGAAGCTTATTATACAGTAGAAAGAGGACAGACAGCTCTTCAGAGAGATTAGTTCAGGGGTCTTCCATCTGGAAGCATCACTTAAGAAGTGATGAAAAAATGTGTCACCCCATTCCTCCAGAAACTTGGGTTCAAATGTCAGACCAGGCAGTCTCTGCATGGAGTTTGTACGTTCTCCAAAAGTCTGTGTGTGTTTTCTCTGAGTACTCTAGCGCACTCCCACATCCCAGACATCTGTAGGTTAGATTGTATGATAACTCTCAATTGACCAAGTACAAGTAAATGTGGGTGTGAGTACGTCAACCATGTGCAGGACCTTTCCAGTGTAGAATATTCAACTTGTATCTGGTGTTACCTGGGACTATCTCTGCCACAACCTATCCCTAGCAAACCTGTGATGGAGTAAGCAGAAACCAATAACAGCAAAAGAAAATAATTAGTAAAAATAATATACCAAAGTAATCTGAACAGTTTTTATAAAAATCCTACAACCAACGTATTCCTTGTGAACACCTGCATTTGCATTTTCGTTAAAGATGAATTTCCTAACTGCCATGTGAATCATTAAACTTTTGCAAACCAAAATTAATTGATACATGCTAAATAAAAGAGGGCGCACGGTGGCAGCAGTGGTAGCGCTGCTGCCTCGCAGTTAGGAGACCTGGGTTCCCCTTCCGGGTCCTCCTCGTGGAATTTGCATGTTCTCCCGTGTCTGCGTGGGTTTCCTCCGGCGCTCGGTTTCCTCCCACAATCCAAAGACATGCAGGTTAGGTGGATTGGCGATTCAAAATTTGGGCCCCTAGTGTGTGCTTGGTGTGTGGGTGTGTTGTGTGTGTCCTGCAGTAGGTTGGCACCCTGCCCAGGATTGGTCCCTGCCTTGTGCCCTGTGTTGGCTGGGATTGGATCAGCTGGGTTAGAAAATGGATGGATAAATAAAAGAGCAGAATTTTTAAAAAACAATACACATTTGATCAATGAAACTATTCAGACAACCCAAGCAATAAAAAAAACGTTAAAAAAAGACAAAATAAAAGGGCAACCTCTAGACAAACGTAGCTGTGAATCATCAGTGGTGTTTTATTATCGTAAAACATGTGTAGTCGCGACAAGAGAATACATCAAAGTGTTTACCAAAACCTGATCACACGGTCATAAAAATTCTGGCGGCTTCCACCATAAATAAAGGCGCTGACCAAAATGATTCAGCTGAATTCCACTACAGTTTTCAGCACATTAATTTCTCTCCCTTGGTGTTCCATTTGTTCAGAAGTGACTCACATCCCTTTATTAGGTTTGCAATAGCAGCTGTGTAACAAAGAAGTGCCAGTGAAGTTTGAACAGACAATAAAAAGTTTGCTTTGGGATTCTGCATGGCAGGGCTCTCTGTATGACACAGTCTTCATTGTCTACCATTGCAGTAAAAAGACAGAGACACAGGTGGAAGATCTCAGACTAATACTTTTGGTATTGTACTTATTAATATTCCCCTTTAATTTATGACTATTTATTATACTATGACTACTAGAATTACTTGTATTCTTTTCTGAAGTTACCAGTGTGAACTTATATGCACTGCAAATATTTTAAAATAACTGAAACAAAAAGAAAAACACAATACCTTATTCTTAAATAAATTTAAATTTAGTTTAAAAGTGTGTTGTTTAAACTTTGCTGAAATTAACATATATAAGACTGGTCAACAAGCATTTTGCTACCGGATTCTTTCATCTTTACTCAAACAAATTTTACTTGCTGACTCCAAATCTGAAAACCATTTTCGTTCGGCACATCCCTTTTTTTAGTTATGATGTTCCAGG
Source organism: Polypterus senegalus (assembly GCF_016835505.1). NCBI lineage: Eukaryota > Metazoa > Chordata > Cladistia > Polypteriformes > Polypteridae > Polypterus > Polypterus senegalus. The sequence continues at coordinate 2,446 of NW_024377103.1, read as the reverse complement.
TCTTGGACAATTAGGTGACTGGATAGTAAATGCGATGCATTTCAGCATTTAAGAAATGTTTGGTATCAAGAAAAGTGAAGCCAAAATTAAGGGAGGTGTTTTTGTTGGCCCTAAAATCCGTGAAGTGATGCTTGACGATGAATTCAAAAAGAAACTGAATCAGCACCCTCATTCATGCAGGATGTCCAGAATTTTCTTGACAAGCAGAGAGCAGAGAATTATACTAAACGTGTGGAGAATATGCTGAAAGTATATTAGCTAATGGGAGCCAGAATGTCACTGAAGACACATTTTTTACATTCTCATCTCGACTTTTTTTCCACCAAATCTAAATGATGTCAGATATGAGCATAGGGAAAGATTTCATCAAGATATAAAGGTCATGGAAAACTGATTTTGGGGAAAAATTCACCGAGCATGATGGGTGACTACTGTTGGTTCTGGCAAAGAGAGACAGATGTGCAGTACAAGTGTAAAAGCGAGTGCCTCCAACATTTTTGGGTATGCTGACCTCACTTTTATATTAAGATAAATTGACATAAATATGCTTTAAAGTGTCTCTGGTATCGTCTTCTGGTTTGTTTCCAGAATAAAACACATCAAAACAATTTTGGTGGGACATAGTCCAAACTCCAGATATCATGTTGATATATTATATTGATATTCAAAAGTGTCAAAACGTCAATGATGTGTATTTCAAAAGCCTGACGTGCTAGCTTAGTTCCGATTTCATATATGAAATGAGTGTAAAAAAACTTAATATAAAGAGCTGCTCTGAAGTTCCCACAAGGAAACAAAAATATTTTTTGTAGACCAGTGTAATTATTAATGATTCATTATTAAAAATATATTCTTCCAAAATTTGAATATTGGAAGTAAAACAACAAAGTAGTTTAAAAAGCGTTACAGGCAGGTAGACAGAGAGGCAGGGCTTTTTGTGTGTGTGTTGTCAGAAAGGGAAATGCTATTGTATTATCACATCTATAAAGTTACCATTTTCATCTGACTATATCTCCACAGGTAATGGGTTATTAAATCCTACAGAATTTGTGTCATTTGTCATGTTTGAAGACAAAATCTATCTTGTTAATGGACAGTAAATGCAGTGCATTGTGTAAAGAGTTTGTTTTTTATTAAACTCTTGGCAAGTTAAGTATTGGGATGGATACTTGGGCAATTTTGTATTTCACCTTGGTTCCCTGAGGGGTGCTGTTTGTCTGGAGTGTTCACACAGGAGCTCTAATTTATTCTCATAGCCCTGATACATGCCTGTTAAATTGATTGCTGTATCGAATATGGCTTGTTCGGCTTAACTGTGGGAAGCGTGGTGAGTGTTCTCCATCATATATGGAATATATGAAATATGAAATTGGTTTCTGTTTTGTGACCAAATGTAAAAAGAACAGAGTTCAAGTCTCTGTAATATTCTTCTGGATACGTGTTGAGAAAATGGCACTGCAAGCTGCTAGCCTCTTGCATTGTACGTATATACATTCCTTTGTGTCTGATGTTTTTCTTCACTCTGTTCTGTGATGCGGTGGCCAGGCAAATCATCACCGAGAAGAGGGAAGTAGAAAGAGGACAGAAAAGGTCTCCTCATCAAGTTAATGAAAGTACTTTCTTCCCACAAGATGTAGCTGACACCTTAAAAAGGCCAAAGTAAAAAATAAATAAATGCAATAAAACAAGTTAATAGTAATTGTTTCATTCTGAAAATGTGTTTAAGGATATTGGACAAAAGTATGTTGTTACCTTTGACCTTTTGACATGAGGATTTAATGAGATATTGTAATTTGGAAAATGATGGGAGTTATGTAAAATACATTCATTTTACTAAGAAGTAAGTACTTAACTTCTTGGGTGACTCACTTGTCTGCATTGTTAATAAAATTTTTTTTAAAAAACCTGTAACAGCTGTCTTAGAAACTTATTGGTAAATTTGGATAACCATTTGCTTAATGTAAGCTATATAAATAATGGAAGATTCTGTTTTCTATCCAAAAGCTAACTTCGTAATGGAACATCCTTATGCTCAGCTATATTTCTAATATAGCAATAGGATTTCAGTCTCTTAATTAAAAATGAACTGTTAGATTAGCTTGAAGGATACAATGGCATACAGTTTTCTGACCATATGTTGTATAGTGAATATATTAGAAAAATAGAGAGAAATGTTACAAGATACATAAGCCTTAAACAAAGCATCCTATATAATAGTTTTATCTTTTTTTGTGTAGTGTCATTTTTGTCTTTATTTTTATGTGAACTGTTTTAGCTTTAAATTTTGCTAAACTATTAAACTGTGGAATTATTTGCATACGCATCACACTCATTGCCTGAATCTTTCTGTGAAGTGAAGTAGAGCTGCAGAATTTTGGAATCCTGAACCAACACATCTACACAACCAGTACATCAATTTTGTCAAAAGTGGCATAAAAATCTATTG
>NW_024377102.1:0-25000 GCF_016835505.1 Polypterus senegalus | reverse complement strand
TTCATGCGTGTGCTGCGCCCTGTGTTGGAATGACAGAGACATAGCCACCAGACAGACACTCGGACACTTGTCTGTTTATTAAGGTCGCTAGCGCCTTTCAGGATTCAAGATTTACAAGCAGAGAAGAGAAGCATGACAGTCGGGGACTCAGGCCTGCCACGTCACCGCTACTGGAGAAAAAGGGGATTCAAAAGAGACTGGAAGGGGTGAAGCTGAGGGCTCCGTGCCACGTCCTGCACACACACACTCACACACACACACACGCTGCCAAATGGAGAGCGTAATCCGTTGATCAGCCTTCTTCATCCTGTTTGATTTCGGGTGCCTTCCTGTACCGTAAAGCATGTTGACTGTAGAAAGGCGCTATATGACATGAAGTCCATCACGTCCTTCACAGCCCAAAGGCACTTCAGGGATTCTTCAACATCAAGATGGGCTGTAAGTGAAGGGACACTCAACAGGAAGGAAGGAGCAAAGGGATAAGTGGAGGAGTAAAGCAGCGGGAGATAAAGAGGAGCACAGGACTGGGCAGGGGGTCTCCACCATTCTGGGCCCGCCACCGTCCCACTGGACCAATGATCAGAGTAACCACAGGGTCACCACACTGGTCAACTGGCCTGAGATGCCAAAGGCCGTAGTCCGCATTCATGCTGGTCAGCCTAGTCAGTGCTGCGGTGGACAGTCAGCAGTGTTGCATATGGCACCTGTCACACATGTCCTCCTCACACACACTCAGCAGGTTGAAGATCTCTTGGTGTCTCTGGTCACACAGTCCAGCAGTGAGTGGTGACCACAAACAGGTAGTCCACGGCAGGTCAGGGCTCATCAGTGTCACGTTCTGCTCTCCTGTGAGCTCAAGAGAAGATCCATCCTGAAAGAGAGACAAGCGGTCAGCAGACATGGGTGCAGGTCTCAGATTGTGACGCTAGGCAGGGGGCTGCTGGACACTCACATTTGTCGACATTTGACGTTGACTTTCCTGTCTCTCTGCCCTAATTGTTTCTGATTGCACTTCATGAGGACACTCGGTCAGTGGTGTGAACAGGAGTCTCACATTGAAGTAGGAAGGAAGATGGCACCGTCATAGTGCTGGGACACGGCCTTGGGCACCTGTGTGAACACACGGCCTTGGGCACCTCTGTGAAGACGTGACAATTGGCACCTCAGTGAAGACACAGCCTTGGGCACCTCTGTGAAGACGTGGCATTGTTGGCACCTCTGTGAAGACACAGCCTTGGGCACCTCTGTGAACACACGGCCTTGGGCACCTCTGTGAAGACGTGGCATTTTTGGCACCTCTGTGAAGACACAGCCTTGGGCACCTCTGTGAACACACGGCCTTGGGCACCTCTGTGAAGACGTGGCATTGTTGGCACCTCTGTGAAGACACAGCCTTGGGTACCTCTCTGAACACACGGCCTTGGGCACCTCTGTGAAGAAATGGCAATTGGCACCTCAGTGAAGACGCAACCTTAGGCATCTCTGTGAAGACGTAGCATTGTTGGCACCTCAGTGAAGACACAGCCTTGGGCACCTCTGTGAAGACGTGGCATTGTTGGCACCTCTGTGAAGACACAGCATTGGGCACCTCTGTGAACACACGGCCTTGGGCACCTCTGTGAAGACGTGGCATTGTTGGCACCTCTGTGAAGACACAGCCTTGGGCACCTCTTCCAGGTTTTTTCTTTCATACATTTGTTCATTGTAGAGAAAATGGATGAGCTTCAATACTCAAACAGAGTTGGCCACACGTGGCACTGGGGAGCTAAACTGCAATGACTGATGAAGGGCAAAGCTGCTGGATGAGCTTTAAAACATTAGAAGGGAACACGTCAAGGAGATGAGAAGACAAAAATACAAGGCCCGGGGGCACAGGTGAGGGTACAGGTGAGGGCACAGGTGACTGCCGTGTGTTTGGTCTGCTGAGCGTCGTGAAACCCTCGAGTGTCATGTTGGTCACTTGTGTGTCACGTGCTGAACCAGGCTGCCCTTCTGCTGAGCTAAGGAGTTCAAACTGCCAGCCACCACCTGGTATCATGGAGATCTCCTTCGCTCTCGTCTTTATCTCCTTATCGTCTTCCTCTGAGGTTTCTGCCAGCTGATCCTCCATCATTTATTTGTTAAGACCTCAGCAGTTTTGCTTCTCGATTCCCACACCCCACCACAAGCCCTGACACGTGTGACTCCTGTGGCCGGACAGGCCAGTTAAGGCAGCAGTTCTCCACCATTGCTTGGTCTTCTGCTTGGTCTGCTCATGATGACCGATATTACAAATGAAGCGGGCTGCGGCCTTTGGCTGACCACTCTCTGTCTCAGATCCCACCAGCTTGTCCACCAGAGTGACGAGTCATGGCCCACTTGGCCCACTCGGACCCCTCAGTCCTCACACCTGCTCTGCCCTGCCCCCACTCGGGTGGTCAACCACCATCCACTCGCACTTTCCCAGTTCACAGACCAGATGGGCGGGTCTGTCCGGACTGACCTTGACGTGCCTCCCCTCTGTCTCCGCCCCCTCATTTCGAATATTCAAATAGAAGCTGAGCTTCCTGTCTCTTGCCCTCCCACCGTCTCACTTGCATGACTTCTCAGGCTCCGCCCCTTCTGACTGCCCCTCTACCTCCCAGGTCCGTGTGACCCCCCAGTACTCCTCTGTTTGGTGGTCTTAGGTGTAAGTCTGCTTAGCGGCTCATCAGCTGACAATTTGAACTGATCGTGTGAGGTAAGGCCGGGCACAGATAAGCTTCAGTGTCACCTGTGGCTCCCTGAGGGTCTCTGTTGTGCTGTCAGCGTCACTTCTGCAGAGGTACAGATTTTAGGCTGCAGACCACCGGGGTGCCTCTGTAGGCTTCATCGTCACATAGTGGGATACAGTAATCGCTCGCTATATCGCGCTTCGACTTTCGCGGCTTCACTCTGTCGTGGATTTCATATGTCAGCATATCTAAATATATAACGCAGATTTTTCGCTGCTTCGCGGGTTTCTGCGGACATTGGGTCTTTTTACTTCTGCTACATGCTCCCTCAGTTGGTTTCATACAAGAGACGCTATTGGTGGATGGCTGAGAAGCTACCCAATCAGAGCACGCAGTTAAGTTCCTGTAAGCTGATTGGCTCAGCGACGGAGCGCCGAATTCGATTGCGTTGCGTTAACCAGGAAGTCTCGTCTCGCTCATTCAGCATCAACGTGTTTCGCTGTGTGAAGAGTTCACTTTTGTGTGTAGTCAAGACCTTCGTTACGACTCCAAGACGATCTGCTCCTGCTTCAGCGGCCGAGCCCAAGCGCCAACGGAAGATGCTAACGATTGCCGAAAAGGTCAAAGTTTTGGATATGCAGAAGGAAGGGAACAGCTACACCGCTGTAGGACGCCATGACGGCATCAATGAGTCCTCGATTCTTTTAATTTGAAAAGGAGGAAACGAATATAAGATCTACGGCCGCTGTGTCCTTTAACCAGGGTGCAAAACGAGTTGTAAGTGGACGTCATAAGGCGGTAGTGTGGATGGAATCTGCTTTAGGGATTTGGATTGAAGAAGAACAACGGCGGTGCTACACAGTCGCCTGAAGAGGCTCCTTTAGAAGAGCTGTGACGCTCGCCTTTGTTGGGCAGTAAAACGAAACTCCTCGTTATCGGACAAGTCGTCGTGTGAGTCGTTGTTGGTGAGCAGCCATAACTCATTTTCTACGTACAGTACTTAGCACATCTACGTACGTTTAGCGTCACTGTACACACATTTACTGTATGCAGATTTTCTTCATTGTACGTATTTATTGCTGGTGGCCTGTCTGTCGTAATGGCTGTGACATACGTGATATCGGAGACACTCGATGTCTTTAAAATAAGATTTAGGTTTTACTGTATATAAACAGTGCGTTTACAAACATCATTTCAACGAATCCTACGTAATATCTAAGAGAATACAAAGGGATTACGCTGTTCAACTGTGTGGGAAATGTTAATAAGAGTGGGCGAGTTTCTAAGGGCTTCAAATATCGAAAAATCACCAGATGGAGATACGGTTTCTACTTCGCGGATTTTCACCTTCGTGGGGGGCTTCTGGAACGCAACCCCCGCGTTCGAGGAGGGATCACTGTAGCCCACCTCAGAGAGCCCAAAACAGAGCCTCCATTGTTCTCCAGAGATCCTAAGGTCCTGCCAGTTGGTGTAACTGGTGACACTAAACTGACCTGCCATGACTGAGTGTGGCCGAGTTTGAGGACGTCGTGGAGATAAGAGACTCCATTAGGAGCAGCCGGGCCTCGTAACTCTCTTTGTATTTAAGGCACTGGACAAGGCGCTCTGCTGAACGATGGCTCCCTCGGCTCATGTTTGGTCTCTCCACGCACTTCCTGCGGTGCTCACACCCTCATCTTGACGCTCATCTCGCTGCCTTCGCCGTTTCCTATTAAATCAACCGTCAGATCTCAGAGTCGCTCAGTCAGTCAGTCAGTCAGTCGCTCGCAGCCTCGCCGTCGACACGATGGACGCCCCCCTCGTCCTGCTTCTTCTTCTCCTGCAGGTCTCCAGTAAGTGCCTTTCCTTGACCTTTGGTCTCCTCGTTTTGTTGTCACATCACCGGCTGGCTGTCCTTTACTTGATCTTCCTCTGGACTGTCACGCGTCACCACTTTTCTTATTTTTGGTTCTTGTCTTTTCATCGCTGCAGTTCAGCTGGTGTTGCTCAGTCAGACCTTTTCACTTGGACTTCACTTCATTTCATTTCTTCCTCTTTCTCTTCCATATGAGTTCATCTCCTCTCAGCTCCTCTCATGTCCCACCTCATCACTTGTGTCAGACCCTCTTGGTTTTTCTTTCTTGTATTCTCTATAATGTTCTTTGAACTTTTGGTATTCATTTGTTATACTTTATTGATCCCCAGGGGTAAATGTGTCTTTCCACATGAGAATGGTGGGTCAGCCATTGTACAGGGGCCATTTTCAGGTGGGGGGCCTTGGAGTCGGAGCCCACCTGACAGTAACGGGGTTTGAACCTTCCAGATTCCAGCGCTGATCCTGTTTTGGTTGTCCATCTCGAGCTCTTCGTCTCCATCGTATCTTCTCCATATCTTTGTCTTCTTTATTTTGTCTCCATTTAAATCTTCCTTTACATTTCAGAGGTGGTCTTGTTGTCCTATTGTCCCTTCAGCTCCCCTTGATGCTCCTCGTTTCTCTTCGATGTTGGTCAGTCAGTCCTAGCGGTCATTTGGCTTTACTAAAAAGTGCTAAACTGCAAGAACTGATCCTGGGGGATTTAAATCTTTAAAATGTGTGACTTTGGAAGAATAAACGCTTAAATGTCACACAAATACAGCGGCTGGAGAAATGACCATTTATCGGTGTCATGACCTCGGAACTGGCCATTGCTGCCAGCAGGTCACTTCACGTCCTGATCCTTAGCCATCGTTCTTTAGGGCTAGAAGATGGATGGATGGATGGACGGACGGAGAGGGCCAAAGAAGGTTAAAGACACAATACTTCAGGCACGTCACACACACGTCACACACACACATCACACACACGTCACACACACACACGTCACACACACACGTCACACACACACATCACACACACGTCACACACATCTCAAACACACATCTCAAACACACGTCACACACACACATCACACACACACGTCACACACACACACGTCACACACACGTCACACACATCTCAAACACACATCACACACACACATCACACACACACGTCACACACACGTCCACACACACACGTCACACACACACACGTCACACACGTCACACACACACGTCACACACACATGTCACACACACGTCACACACACGTCACACACGTTACACAACGTCACACAAACGTCACACACACATCACACACACGTCACACACACACATCTGTATACACAAAGGAGAGTTGCGATCCGAGAGACTGTGTTTGTGTGTTTGTGGAGGGATGGAGAGTTAAGGCGGGTGGAGGAGTCACGTGATCATCTCCCCTCCCATTCACTTCATTTCATTGACTTCATTTCGCTCCACAGCTGACGCGGTCTTGCGTTCTTTTTCTTTAGTGTTCAGTCCTCTCTCCTTTACTAATTTACTCTTTAGTACACGCGCTACTTACACAGTCACTCATAAAAGGGGAGAAGACTCCGTGTAAGAAATGGGTATTGAAACTACCTTGGAAGACATGCAATCAACGAGGCCTTTAAACGGATCTCAAGAGACGTCTTCTAGATTGGATAAAAAACGATTGGCTGCCAAAATCAGGCAGTTAAACGAATCTGAAGAAGACAGAATTTCTAGATTGGGAAAACCACGATCCGCTGCCGAAACGTGCCGGTTAAACGTGCAGCAAAGCGCGCCAGGTCACACACGTCACACACGTCACACACATCACAGATGTCACACACGTCACACACACCATTCTAAAGATGATCTAAGGTATACGTCACTAATTCGTCACACTGCTCAGTTCTGTCACAATGACTTTATTTTTAAGTCGTCAGATTCGCGTCTTAAACATCGCGAGCCGTCTTGGTGTGATTTGTTTTACTCCTCCATAGGTGACACAGAAAACTGGCAGTTGTCAGGTCTTTGATCATTTCGCTAAATGTCACTTATTGTATTCACAGTTCTAGTCGTCGTAAAGTATAAAGCAGCTCGTCAGACGTTGGCCAATCATCGTGACGCGTGGCAAATTAGCGCACCTTCACTGCAATCCACGTTGTAAAAACTTGAATATCCAACATGGAGGAGCCTCGCAAAGACTCCTCAGGACTGAGGGAAGAAGCGGGCATATCGTCTCCCTGGCATCAGGCACCACACTGGCAGCTTTGCCAGTACTGCTCAATAAATCGCCATTCAGTGAGTAAGGCGGCCCTTTTATTTTTTAGTTCTACTTTCACACGCATCGAGCATCGCTGGCACCCCAGACTGATCACTGCCAGGCTACTCTTGATGCCACATCTTCTGCGGTGTCTCCAGTGCATGGATTTTCATGTCTGCGTTTTTCCGAGTCCTTCATGTCTTCTTACAGCGCGATGCAATGGCGGCGTGCAGGCAGAGACCAACACGCACTTCTACTTGTCACGGCCCCTTGGACTGGCGCGGCGCTAGGTGACAGTTTTGTGTAATGTTGCCTACCTGACAGTGTCACAGCAGAGGAAATGAGACTCTGCAGATGGAAGATGAGGACTACAGCAGGATAAAAGGACAAGGCGGAGCGTCCAAAAGGGAAGACGTGTATAATATTGTCGTGAGCGGGTCACCGCCATGAGGAGCAGATGCACCTTAAATGTTTTTGTGTGACTTCCTTGCGTTTTGATGGCCTTGCAGCAGCGTTACTTGAATCGCCTGCTCCTCCCAGCAGCCCCAGTAGTGTTCCACCATTGGGCAGCTTCAAAGTGTCACACGGGTGACTGGGAAGAAGACGGAGCCCAAAAAGAGGCCGAGGGGCTTGTGTTTATTCGTTTCTGCTCTTCCCACCCCACCTCTAGAGTAGGACCACCGCCGGATGACACCAGGACAGGAACACAGCAGGCCCAGACTTCCATCACATTCCGGAAGCTGTTCACTTGGCATCTCCATCCATTCTCCCCGCCACCCGTGTGTGTCGTACGTGTTTATCGTGTCTCGCCCAGTTTCGTTGGTGCAGTGCTTGTAATTAATTTTCTTCCGTGTAGACGTCGCTTGTTTAATGTTCTTCTTTGATTTCTCAAATCGACTTCTTGGTCAGGGATACAAATGAGGAGGAAGACGTGGAGTGAATGAGAGGAGCGTCAGGTGGCTTTTGAAGGACCATCGGTCAACAGGACAGTGGGGTTTGGCCCCATGTCTGCTTTTGTGACGAGTGTTTCCTCGTTTCATCCCAACTGAATTTCTCCTCGTTTGGCTACAAGTCCCAGAAGGCCCTTGTCTTCTTGTCTTCTTGTCTTTTTGCTGTTTTGTTATGTGAGCCCCAGTGGTCAGCAGAGAGTGGACCCCCAATTGTATTCATTTTGGTATTCACAGACAGACCCCAGAAAGTCTACAATTCTTAAGTGGCCTGCCCAGCCAATCATCCACTTTCCAAACCCACCCGTCCTAATTGTGGTCACGGGGGGTGTTGGAGTCTATCCCAGCATGCATTGGGTGCGAGGCGGAGAGAATCCTTGGACCGGCGTTGGTCCATCACACGATTGTCCAGCTGATATTTGGCCTTTCCTCCACTTTTGTAGCTTCTCTTGATTTCAATTACTAATTTTGCGTGTCACTGTAAGACGTTGTTGTGTTCACATCCTCCTCTGAAGCAGACCACCGGGAGCTCTCCGCACATCGGCTCAGTCAGGCTGGTAAAAAGGAGAAAGGCGGCCATGATGGACTGAAGCAGTGACGTGAGGAGCCTCTGGGTGTCAGGAAAGGCAAACACGATAAAGAGATGAAGGGCAGAAGGAGTCAGACCTCCGTGATACCAAGACCACCGCTAGAAAACGGCCCAGCGGCCCAGTTTAAAGTCGGGGGGCGACACAGAAGTCTTCATGTCACTGAGCTGAGACATCGAGGGGCACAATGAAGTAAAGCAGAAGTGTAAACCTTCAGGGCACCCAAGAGACCAAACGCATAGCTTTTCTTAGCCCCCCGTGCCCCCCGGCCTGGCCACTTACTCTCGTCACTTTTATCTTTATTTAGTGTTGCTCTGACATGTCTGACAGTGATGAGGAGCAGGAGTTGGTCTGTGTATCTGAGGGCCAGTGTGGAACAGACAATGTCCGTGTCACTTCAAGACCATCTGCTCACCGATTGGTCACCTGGTATGGTGTGCCCACCCTAATTAGATAGATAGGAATATAAGGAACAAGCTGGTTAAGTTTGCAGATGATACCAAGATAGGTGGATTAGCAGATAATCTGGAATCCATTATATCATCACAGAGGGACTTGGACAGCAGACAGGCTTGGGCAGATTTGTGGACGATAGAATTTAATGTCAGTAAACGTAAAGAATTACACATAGGAAGTAAAAATATTAGGTTTGAATACACAACGGGCGGTCGTAAAATCGAGAGTCCACCTTATGAGAAGGATTTAGGAGTCATAGTGGATTCTAAGCTATCAACTTCCAGACAGTGTTTAGAAGCCATTAAGAAGGCTAACAGAATGTCAGGTTATATAGCGCCTTGACGTGTGGAGTACAAGTCACAGGAGGTTCTGCTCAGGCTTTATAACACACTGGTGAGGCCTCATCTGGAGTCCTGGGTGCAGTTTGGGTCTCCATAAAGACATAACAGCACCAGAGAAGGTCCAGAGAAGAGCGACTAGGCTGATTCAGGGCTACAGGGGATGAATTATGAGGAAAGATTAAAAGAGCTGAGCCTTTACAGTTTAAACAGAAGAAGATTAAGAGGTGACCTGATTGAAGTGTTTAAAATGATGAAGTGAATCAGTGCAGTGGATCGAGACTTGTATTGTAAAATGAGTTCATCAAGAACATGGGGACACAGTTGGAAACTTGCTAAGGGTAAATTTCACACAAACATTAGGAAGTTTTTCTTTACACAAAGAACGATAGACACTTGGAATAAGAGACCGCATAGTGTGGTGGTGGACAGTAAGACGTTAGGGACTTTCAAAACTCGACTTGATGTTTTCTTGGAGGACACAAGTGGAGAGGACTGGCGAGCTTTGTTGGTTTGAATGGCCTGGATGGCCTGTTCTCGTCCAGAGTGTTCTAATGATCGATGCTCAGGCTGGGGTGTCACCTGGTCAGTCCTCCTTGTGTCCATCTTTGCCAGAGGACCGCAGTCACTGAGATGGGGTCTGAGTAGTATTGGTACCCACGACTTGTTAAGGTGGCTGTGCCCATTTCTCTCTGTCTCTGTTGTCTCTGTGCACCCACAACTCTGTCCATCAGTCCTCCTCCCTCCATCATCTTTCTCCTAAAACACACAAGTTTCTCGTTCCTTATTGTGTGTCCCTACAAAGTGTTCAGCCGGTCAGATCAGGTCATAATTAGACCAATGTCCACTCCTGGTGCCTTACTTCCTTGGTCCCCTTTGGTGGTCCACACTTGACGTGTATCTTCTCATCAAGTGATGTTCTCTCCTGACCGTCACCCGTAGCGAGTCCCCTGCGAATGTCCCGCTGCCTCACGTCCACGTCTCTTCTTTTTCAGTGACAGATGCAGCTCTCAAAGTTTGGACACCACAAGCTCATCAAGTGAGTCACTCATCTGCAGATGTTCTACTGCAGTGTCACTTCACTGTGATGCCCGGTCCCATTGATCCAAACAGGCTGAAGGTCACCTGGACACAACATGGACTGACCATAGCCAACTACATTCAAGGCCAGGTGATCAGGCGACCGGACGTGGTCCTGAGTAGGGAGACAGTAAAGAGTGGAAATGCATCCCTGAACATCATGAATGTCACGTTTCAGGATAACGGCTGGAAGAGATGTGAAGTGGAATATGGCGGAGACAAAGGACAGGCGGACATCTATCTGTCTGTCAGAGGTAAGCCGGCCACTGAAACAGCCCATCCATTGATCTTAGACTGTGACAGTGGTCCGGCGTGTCAGCCTTTGGTCAGCTGATTCTGTCTGATTGTCACACGGTATGATCAAATGTCACCTTGTAGAGACCCCAGTCCTGTGTCACCTCTCCTTAGCGGCTCTTTAACTTTTCATCTCACTGACCGCCTGTCCTTTTGTCTTCAAGTTACTCCTCAGGTGTTCTTGTTGCACAGCTCAGAACCTCAGAGCTCTCAGGCCAAGCTGACTTGTCTCGCCACGGGCTTCTACCCACCAGACATCACCTTAACGTTAAAGTGGAAGGACGAGACGTTAAAGACAGAGAGGTTGACAAGTCCATCCAAGTGGCTTCTAGATGATGGGACCTTCGGTGCAAGGACGGTGTCCACCTTAGATGTGACTGTCATGAGGGGCAGTAGAGAGCCGTTCATCTGTGAAGTGACACATTCATCGGTGGATGAGCCCATCAGGAAATACCTCCTAAAGCCAGGTGGGTGACAACTTGGAATGGAGTGGGTGGGAAAGGAAGGTGGAAACAGCATGGTGGGGAGATGGGGAGAGCAATGGAGCAGAGGAGACCACCTTAAAGATAAAGGAGGTGAGGAAAGATAAAAGGCTGAATAAGGAGAAAGTCAAGCAAAGAGGGTCTGTTATCGCAGAAGAAGAGCGGAATGTGAACAAGAACTGAAATGGACAGACAGGAGGCTCTGAGTCGATGACATTCAGCAGTGATGGGGGCTGTCAAGGAGGGTTTGAATATTCAAGATGTCATTAAGATGATAGGCCAGGGATTACTAAAATTGGAGGAGAGGACTTGGATTAAAGGGGGCAGACTGACCACTAAATGGCCACAGAGCACCAGTCTGGCGCACTGATGAATGGCACGTCATGGCAACACTGTATGAGCATTAACATCTGGAGAAGCAGGAGTCAGTCTGCTCACTTGAGGACCACTGGTGCTGATCAAGCAACTCAAAGGTGCCCACCCTAATGATGGATATCTGCCTTGATGGATGCCCAGGTCAGTGGTGTCATCTGGTCAGTCCAAACTCAGATGGTTACAAAAGATCTTCTAAGGTGGGGGGACTGGGCAGTAAGGACCCTCTTGTAAGTTAAAGCCATTGGGGTGGTCTAGCCTTAGCACAGTGGTCATTCCTGCCTGGTTTGGTTTCCCACAAGTTAGCAGCAGACGTCTGTCCTGCCCCAAGTGTGTCCACCAGTCTACCCTTTGATCCTCTTCCCACCATGTGCTGACGTCCGTTGACTTGACCACCGAATTGACACCTTGTGTCTTACTTGTGCTGTGCAGGGGTCACCCTTTGTGTCCCCACTTGACGTGTTATTTCAGACTGACCCGTGTTCAGCCCCAGTCTCTCTGACTCAGATTTGACGTCCGCCGCAGTGTGTCCTCTGTGAATGTCCTGCTGTCTGAGGTCCGTGTCTCGTCTCTTTTCAGCTACCGAAGCTGCTTTCACAGTTTGGACACCTCAAGCTCATCAAGTAGCCCACTTGGGCTCCGACGTTCTCCTGCAGTGTTATTTCAATGTGACCCCCCGGTCCCATCAATCTAAAACTGGTAACGATCACCTGGGTGTACAATGGACAGATGATAGCGGGCTACAATCAAGGGAGGGTGGAGAGGAGACCCTACAGGCTCCTCAGTGAGGAGGACATGAAGACTGGAAATGCATCTCTGCTCCTCAGTGCCATCAACACTGGAAGTGGTGACATTCAGTATTGGTGTGATGTAGAATATCAAGGAGAAATAGGAATAGTGGACATTCATGTGTCTATAAGAGGTAAGACAGACACCCTGCATGTTTCACTGAGTGACCTCGTCCAGTTAGTAGTGTCCATTCATCTGTAATTAGACAATGGCAGTGGTCCGCCAGCTGTAGCTTGGCTTTTGGCTGTCTGCCTTGTGGAGTCCTAATGACAGTTAGCTGAGCAGAGTGACCGCTCCTTGGTTGGTCAGTAGTCCTGTGTTCTATCTTATCATTTTTATGATCTGCCACTGGCCTCTTGTCCTTTTGTTTCTCAGCCGTTCCTCATGTTACCTTGACGTTGGACTCAGACCTTCAGAGCTCTCAAGCTAACCTGACTTGTGATGCCTTAAAAGTCTACCCGGTTGACATCACCTTCACTTTCAAGAGGAAGGATGAGACGTTAAAGACAGAGAGGGTGGCTATGGATGAAAGTCTCTTCATGTGGCCTTTAGGCGAAGGGATCTTCAGAGCAAAGAGCGTCTACGAGATCGACGTGACCGCCGTCCAGGACAATGGAGAGCCATTCATTTGTGAAGTGACCCATTCATCAGTGAATCAGCCAATTGGGACAACCCTCAGGAAGCCAGGTGGGTGAGACTTGGAAACTGTGGCACAGTGCCCCCTATAGACTGTACTGAGCAGAGACAAAGAGGGCAGGCAGTCATTTGTTATTAACAAAACTTGAAAGGCGAAACAAGAAAGAGCGCGGCCATTTTGTACAGAACGAAGGATTGTGTAAACATCGGTGTGTTCACTAGTCCTCTGTCACTGGGCGATGTGGCTGGGGTTGAGTGGACAGAGCGGTCAAGATTCAGGTGAGGATCAAGAGGTCAGTCAAGAAGACAGAAGGTGGACGTGTAGAGGTGGTCTGATAAATCTGTGGTGGACAGAGAGGTGAGGAGAAGTGGACAGGCAGGGAGGTGGACGCTTATTAAGTCGGGGAAACTTGATCAAAAATAAATGTGTAGGAACGTAAGAGGGTCCTGAAAGTGTGACTGACAAAGAGGGTCCACAATCCTGATGGAGGGAAATATTCAGAATTTGATGTACAAAACTAGAGATCATGGCCACCTTCAAGAGATGTTAGTGATGTGATGGGAAGGAGTGGCGAGGAGAATCAGACAGAAGAGACAGGGGAGTGTGAGAGGAACAGAGAAAGAGCATGAGGTCCTCATGGAGGGTCTAATGTGGAAGAGGTGGATGAACGAGCAGAATGAGGACAGGGTGGTAAAGGACGTGTGAGCAGCATGGAGCTCAAATGTGATAACAGACAGAGCAGGAAGACAACGTGGAGGAGTCCAAAGAAAAGGTGGCAGATGGGGACAGCTTCATGAGCAGAAGACCAAGAAGGGGAGAACACGTGAATGAGTGCGGCCAGAGAGACCAAGCTGGAAATGAGCACAGTTAGGAAAGGAGATTGAAATATGAAATTAGAAGAACGGAGGAATAGAAGAAAGAAATAACAAGAAAGGATGAACAGAGAGAGAGAAGGAGAGCAGGAACTGTAGAAATGACTGAGATGTGAACAACACCTGACTTGGCCCACCTCGACGGTCCAATCTGATCTCAAGTTTTCTGGATGACCTGCCGAGGTGCACCATGAGAGGTGAGGCCTGTCTGATTGAGTGTTCACTCATCAGTAGGAGAGAACCTGAGGGGCAAAGCAGACGACGCCATTAGGGTGAGCGAGAAGAGCAGAGGACGGGTGACTGTTCAGAACCGAGTTCAGTTAAGTTTCACTTTAGTGGGGAAATATCGATCAGAGGTGACAAAGTCAAACAAAGATGAGCTGGATGGACCTTTAAATGGGGAGATGGTTGTTAAGCAGAGGAGCAGCCTTAGCAGGGTCATGAGCAATGGAGGGCCAGGACATCAGAAATTTAGGAAGAAACCAAAGAGAACTATGTGGTGGAGCTGGCTGGAGGTAAAGGAACAGGACGTGAGCTTTGTTAGGCAGGACAGCGATAGCCCCCCGGCCCCAGTTCAACGTATCCAGCCTTGGCCATGTTACTCGATGTGATTTGTTTGCTTGAGATGTGAGAGATGAGCGCAGGCAATCAAGACCAACAGTTCAGGCAGGTCCACAACTAGAAAAAGAACCTTGGAGGTTAAAGGGGCTTTCATGGACACTTTGTCACCCCGAAACGAAGGGGTCTCTGAATGTGAGCGCTTCTTGTCTGTAACTGGCGTTGCTGTCTGGAGTCTGGAGTGCGCCACTGTGTTTGTCCTTATGGACACTGTAAGAGCCGTTTGCCAGTTATCGAGGTTATGTGGAGTTGATAGACGGATCTCCTGAGGTACCTGAGGTGTTTGCCAGTACATGAGAGGTTCTGCTATAAGCTGAATGGTTTCTGAATATTCTAACTATTTCTTGTCCCACTGACTGCAGATTAGTCTCAGATAGTGACCTGCTTCGCAGTACGTGGAGGGCACACACTTTCAAACCGTGCCCTTTGGATGTGGGCAGAGTGGTGGCTCTGAGGTTAAGGATCTGCGCAGCCAATCAGTTGCCGGTTCAAATCCCATAAGCAGCAGAAGTGACTCTGCTCTGTCGGGCCATTGAACAAAGACCCTTAACCTGCAGTTTTCTCCGTCCTCGGTAAGACGTTAACCTGCAGGCAGGTCCCCCAACGAGCAGGGAAAACCTGGGGGCTGGTGGCAGGACTGGCACTGCAGCCATTGTACAAAACCTCACAGCTGAGGTGTCATGGCTGCACTTGGGCCCTAATCTGGGACCCTGAGGGGGTTTGTCGTGTGGTGAGTGCGGCGACGTGCCGTGTCAGCGTGTGGTCCTGACCCCTCCCCCCTCCAGTTTTATGCCACGTAACGCGTGGCGCCGCACCGTTAGAAAGTTAGAGCTTCGGGATTTGTGGTTCCATTATAAAGTTTTCCTTTGGCGGTCGTTCATCTCGTTATTTTTGACTTTTTTGGTTGCTGTTGTGCTTTGGTGGATGTTGTGTTTTTTTGTGACCACCTTATTTGGTTTATTTATGCCTTGCCATTTTGTCTAATTGGTGCCACGATCCCATTCTCGTTTTTGCGGGCGCCGAGGTCGACACTGTCACCGATATAAAAAATGATAAAATGAGTTTAGCAGGCCAGAGACGTCTCAGCTAATGGCGGTCTCTCCATCTCTGGCACCTGAGAGGTGAAGCTTCAGATGACTGTGGGGAGGCTCACAAGTCCATTGCTGGTACACATCAGGGTCACCTCGTGTGACGTCGAGGTGCAGACAGGAGAAGTTCAAACACGTGCCAAGTGAGCCCGTATAGAGGCAGCTGTTCAGAGTCCTCCATCTTTATAAAGTGCTCAAGAGACCTGGAGGGCCTGATCTGAATCGAGTGGCCAGGCCTAAGTGTCCTCGAGAAGCTCCGCTCACAGATCAGTGAGGACTTTACGGTCCTGCCATCTGATCTGAAGCCACTTGAGAGAGCCGAGTGGTCATAAGCTGCTTGTGACATAACGACACAGAAAGGTGACCGTGAGGGTGGGATGGAGATGACTAGCAGAGGCCAAGCTGCTCACAACCTCCACTGAGGATAAGCTGGACAAAGCACTCCGATCGACTCCTGAACATGGCTCCTGAACATGGCTGAGGTTCACGCCGTCTCTGAGGCTGTGGTCTCGCCAGTGATTGGGAGGACTGCAGAGGAGGAGAAGATCCACCTGGAAGTGCTGAGAGTGCGGGACACTGTCGGGCTGTCTTCATTTTTGTGTGGATGGCAGGGACAGTGCTTCAGTATCTCCAGCAGGGGGCACTAGGGGCCTTAGGTTCTTTAAAGAGAGTAACGAAGAAAGAAGAAATGACAGGAAAGCCAAAGTGACGCTCTGCAGAGTCAAAGGAAGAACTGCACTTCACTTGTGCTCTTTGAATGCTGACAGCTTCAACTCCCCAGCGAGAAGAACCAGAAGAAGCCACTGGAAAAGAGATGACGACAGCAAACGGTAAGCGGCCTCTGGAGTGGATCTTCTGAGGACTTGACGCTCTACGTCAGGTTAAGGAGTAGAAACCTGAAGACTCTGCAGTAGGTCGGCTTCGGCTGCTTTTAGGGGGTCTTTCTCTGTTTTATGGCCTCAAGCAGGTCCATGAGTATCGTGTGCCACCTACGGTGCCTTCTGTGTCTGCGTACTTACTGTCACATCACCAAGTACTTGTCACCCCATCAAGGACATGCTGAGGGCTCTTGTAATTGCTGTCAGCTCACAAGTGATGTTCTTCTTCACCTTCTTCTTCCTTTCTTTCCAGTGCCTCCAGTGGTCTCATTGCAGGGCGCTGCAGTGCTGCAAAAAGACAGTCAGGTGGTCTGTCGGGCTGAGGGCTTCAGCCAACCATCAGTGGTCTTCAAATGGAGAAAAGGCGAGGAGATCATGAAGACAGACAGCCCACAAGCATCACGGACACCTGACGGCACCCCCTTTGCGGAGAGTTGGTATCAGTTCATGCCACACAGTCGAGAGCCGCTGTCCTGTGAGGTGTGGCATGTGACCGGTGTGTCCGAGAGGAAATACGCCACATGTGAGTACTCCTGATATTTGCATTCACAGTGTGACCTCTGACCCCTGCTGAAGCTCTTTGGTCTGGGAGGTCAGGCCTTGTTGATTCCCTCCACTCACTGGTGGTCCGCACTTACAACATCCACGGGCTGACCTCCAGGAATCAACAAAGGGTAACGTGTGACATGACAAGTGTGAGAGCAAGAAGGGCACTGATGTGACCAATGTGACAATGTGAGTGGCAGGTTTGTGTGCGCTTGTGGACAGCAAGATGACCACTTCAGGATCAGGAGGCCATCTTTAATTATGGGGCCACAGAAAAGAAGAAAGCAAAGAATCAGACGAGGTGGAAATCTTCAATTTAAATTATGGGATGGACAGGTTTGGCTAAAGGGTCTTCAACTAAAGGTCAGCTCAGCTCATTCTTATATGGCGCCCTTCACTCACCTACAAACACCTGCAAACAGTTCCTCGCGCAGACACACGTGTGACCAACTCCATGGAGCCAAAGGGCACGAGGGTCTCAGGGCATTTCAGAGCCACTCGAGGACACGGTGTCAGTGTGGACAAAGAGAATAGCGAGAGCAACAATGGAGTCCAAACGAGTGGAAAGTGAACATTCAGCGTCACGTCAGCCTCGTGTCACTCGTGTGTGCAGTTTGAATGTTCCTCGTCATCATCACAGCCATGGGAGGAATTGTGGGGCTGAATTCACCATTGATTGTAAGGTCCACTCCCAGACCAGACTCCAGCACACTGCCCAGTTTGGGGACATTCATCTCAAACCTGCCTTTCTCTCCACTGTTTCACACACCAAAGTCATTTAAACCTGAGCCGCGCCTGGCGATTTGTTGAAATTCAGGGACAGACTGCTGTGGTGTTCACCTGCCAGTAATAAAACACTAGGAGGCGCCCTAATACTTTATTTGTGTCTGCTCTGGACTGGCAGGTGTGCCCAGGACATCTTTCATCAAAGCCTTGTGGTCATCTGGAAAGAAGCCTCACCTGTCCTGTCCAGCTCTCCATGATGCCCCATTCTTGTGACGCATTTGTCCCATTGAGGACACTGGCAGCATGTCATCAGCGTCCTCATTCTGTGACGACTTATAACACAGCAGATGACGTGAGGTGACATGAGGTGCGGTCTTTGGTAGTTTGCCAGCTCGTCTCTGTGCACCGCTTAGTCGTTTTCAGCTCCGTGTCATGATGGAGCTCTTTGTTGTCCACTGGCTGACTTACGCAGAGTCACAGTGGACTCTCAACTGGCGACATCCCTGGACAGAAGTGATCAAGACGGCCAATCGTATGTCAGGTCAAATAAGTCAAATAAGTCAAGGGAGGTTGGCATCACTCTGCTGACATAAAGTAAAGTACGGAGAGCAGGATAAGCAGACCACCTGACCTGGTCGAGTCCCCCATGCCGAGAGAGAGTATGTGGCACAGAGCACTGCAGGGCTGCTTAGCCCTTGAATGGTCACTGGGCCAGTGAACCCCCTGGAGGGGTCTTAGCCTAGGAACGTCATCCTCAGGGGTTTGACAGGGACACGTCTGGCATGGCTCTCGGTGGGGATGGAGGGACTGCCAGGCCCAGACTTAGAAAGGACTACTGGACATGAGGCCACTGAGCTCAGGAGAAGGAGTGGAAGGTTTGCTGAGCGTGAAACTAGTGGCCAAGTGGAGCAGCTGTCACCACCGTCCATGAGCCTGTGAAGTGTCCAGGCCTACCGGTCACATTTCTTATATTATTGACCTAACTTGTTGGTCCTACCCTCCTCAGACAGGCTTTTGGTGGTCCCTGGTCATCTGGTCGGTCTCGTTGAAGCTTTATGAGTGGCCGTAGTGTGTGTGTGAGGTGCGCTGCTCTACCTGAAGTCGTACCCCATGGATTTGTGTCCTGCCCGCTCTGTGATGGTCACTTGTGTTGTGTCTTGGACTATAAATTCAGTGTTCATCAGCTAGGGTCTTACACCCTCACTGGGCCATTTAGTGTCTGCCTGTTTATAAGCCCCACTGGACCGTCCATCGGTGTCCACTCACTGGCTCCCTCATGTCTCCACCAGCTCCCTTCTCTTCAGACATGTTGGGTTGAGCTCTGTGAGCGTCAGGTTCAAGTCACCGAGGGTCCTAACATCACTCTGCCTGTCTGTCTTTGTCTCTTCACCTGTGCAGACAGCGGCCTGACCCAGGAGGAGGTCATTCGTGTAGCCGTAACCGTCATCATCATCATCTTCCTCAGCCTCTTCATTCTCTGGTGGTCCTCAGGTAAGCCCCTCTCTGTCTCTTCTCTAATGAATCCCTCAGCTGTCCCCTTGTCCCCTCCCTGTCCACCTCTCTCTTTGCTCTCAGTCAATGGCCGGTGGGCTGCTACTTTCACTTTCGTCCCTTTCTCTTCTCTGATTGTTTTTTTTTTAATATTCCCTTTGCTGTGACACAACTGGGACAATGGCAGATATGTCCCATGTCATGTCAGGGCAGCCTTCTGTGTCTCTGGCCAGTTCTGCCATCATCGTCAGGGCTGAGCTCAGGTCACCCAGGCAGGTGTCATCTGTCTATCAGTCTGTCTGTCTGCTGAAGCTCCATGGTGGTCAACAGGTGACGAAAGATGCCGACCAGATGGACACATCATGGTGAGCGAATCATTGTCCTTGCTGACAAGCCTCACTGGCTCAATGTCATAGACGGCAGGAGGGTGACATTTGACCCACAGTGGCAGGACTGGTCCAGCTCCTCATCCTCACTCTTGTCATTTGTACTTGAGCTGCTGTCTACCTTCATGATGTGTTGGTCCCTCCACTCCTGATGTCTCCTCGTCTCATCTTCTCCTTTCCTTCTCTATTTCAGTTGGTCTTTTTCCACTCATCCCAGTGATGGACGTTGACGGTGTACCCCGGGCCCTGCAGTGCACCCTCACAGGCTGGCGTCTCCAACTGGTCACTGTGGAGTGGTTTAAAAATAACCAGCAGATCTGTGTGGACAAGGAGCTTACAAAACTAGAGGAAGGTGGTGAGGAGGCCCTCAAAGACCCATCTGAATACTCCGTGGAGCGACTCCCAGTTAAGGACCTCTGCTGTCTGGATGGGAATGTCCTCAGACTGGAGATGAAGACCACAACAGAGGCCAAGTTCAAGTGCCGGGCCACCCACAAACTGACCAGGAGGAGCCTGGAGTGCAGCCTGGAGATATGAGAAGAGGACGGTAAGTGACCACCAGTATGACCAGTCTAGACTGGACCTGTGTATGTGGTGGGGTCATGACATGTCACATCAGAGCTCATGTGTCCTCACAACAGCCCTGCTCTGTGTCATGTGGAGGATGCCCAGCAGGTCACAGGTCCCCTGCAGGGTCTATCTTCTTGGCCGCACTGCCCACTGGTTACATGTCAGACTTCCTTACTGCCCACTGCTTTCTAAAATCCCTCAACCTCCCCCTTCATTGCTCCCTTGTGTTGCTGCCCCAGTTCAGATGATGGGCAGGATCTGCCATTGCAACTGATGGTGAGGTCATGTGACTGTAGCCAGATGGTGATCTAACCTAGCGGGCACAGTGGGTGTCCCTGTCTCTCGGGTCTCTTTTACCCCCACAGATATTAAGAGTCATGAGCCATGTGACCAGAGGTCCACTGTCCAATGGCTGGCAGTCCTGAATGTCCTCACCTCTCCTTGTAGGTGTGGGTGATGCCCACTGTGCTCTGGTGAGTTTAGCCTTAAAGTCCATGAGTGTTTACAGATGACCTCATTGAATCAGAGCGCCCCCTGTTGTCTTTATTATTAGCCTATCACATCAGTGGCAGTTTTTTATTATGCAGGTGTGCCAGGATGGTATGACGTTTAATGGCTCTGGTATCTTCATGGCACCAGCTGTGACCAGCTGCCAGTCTCTAATCACAGTGACATTGATCCCCCCTGGTCTGTGGCCATTCAGATTGTCCACTTCTGTTGTCCTTCAGAGGCTATCAAGATGCCAGCTGATTGGCTCTACTTGTCTTTAAAGCACATCCTGAAATTGCACCTCTGTGACGGTGGCTGATGAGCAGTGAGTGGCGCCCCCTTGCTGTCCCTTAACTCCTCCCCTCTTGGTGCGTTCACTGTCATGTATCCCATGATCCCTAAGCCATCAGTTAAAGGCACCATATAAAGTGGAGTGTCTGAAGTGACCACCAACAGTACAAATGGTCCGTGTCCTGAGGGTGCTACCACTAGGAGGCACCACAAGCATGCTGTGCCATTGTCAGCCTAGTTTAAATCTGAGCTTGACGGACAATGACATGTCCATACTTTGACACTCAGGGACAGGTGGCCATGTCCCTTCTAGTGTCACAGTCTGTGGCCTGACCACTCATTGCTGATCTTATCAAATCTTTTTCTTTCAGGATGGACGACACCACACTTGAGCTCACAGGACAACAGAAAGTGATCTGAAATACCCTGAACTGGCCACTCGTGGGCACAGAGTGGTCACCACTGTCCGACCAGAGGCAATCGGGACATCTGAGTCTTTAGCCTGCCTGTTCTCCAAGTACATGTGAAAGGCGCTATATGTGACTGTCAACAATTATATCTACAGCACTGACCAATGACCGTCATGCAGTCTGGGCGTGGACTGTGACCCTCACTATCTCTAGCCTGCCGACCACTGTAGAGGCCCAGGGCATCAGTGACCAACACCTGAGTAAATGTCAACGTGTGATGACACTGAGTGTTGGTCCAGTGGGGAGGTCAATAAGCAGTGACCAGCAGACGGCAGCTCTCGCTTGACGGACCTCCTTATCTCCTGCTGCTTTAGTCCTCCACGTGTCCCTTCACTGACCTGGCACCTTCAAATAAAAGCACAGAATGCGGTTTACGTCATATAGCGCCTTTCTACGTCCAACAGAGACCCAAGGGGCTTTATCAACCAGAGGGTCCCCTGGGGTACCGCGTATGGTCAGATGGCCGGTGACAGTGCAGACCGGCTGAGGACACTTTCTATTTGGTCCTGTGAACTCTGTGTGTGCGTGAAAGACGTCTCATGGTGGACGCCAGCTGATCCCGTTTTGTTTCGTCTCCAGTATTCCTGCTTTCTTAAATGCACTTGTTATTAGCTGTCATGCGGGCAGGCTGCAGCCTCGGGTTCAAATTTCAAACTGAAAGGCGCTATATACAGTAAAGCACTGGCTTGATGGCTCTGAAATGGAAAATAAAATTAAAGAAGTAAACATCAATGAATTGGGTGTGAGTGTGAAAGAGTGACCGCACGAGTGAGTGACCAGCTTTGACCCCCTGGGGCCAGTGACCCCTTACCTCCTGCACAACAGGGGTCACCTTGACAAACTGCCCCTCAGGGCCCCGCTGGCTGGACTGAGTTGGTGGGGCGACCCAAGTGGTCACCGTGGGGTCCGTGTAAGCAGGAGATCAGAAACGAGCGGAGTAAAGGTATCAATTACAAGAAAGACCACTAGGGGTCACATACGGTCCAGTCGGACTGCGCCCCCCCAAGAGTGAAACGCTTTGAGATGTCAAGTCCCCCATGGAGTTTGTGGTGGTGGTCAAGAGAGTTCGTGGAGAGCGGCCATCACGGTGTTTGTCACAGTTAAGGAGCCTGTGGTGACAACACTGGACAACAGCAAAGAGGTCCATAAAAAGTGACATCAGGACGCGGGGTCAGGTTGTCCAAAAACAGGACGCGGGGGTCACAACCCCCCCCAGGAAAAGCGTCTTTGAGTTCAACACACTCGTCTATGTTGGAGCGGAGGTGCCACCCTGGGAGCCAACCAAGCCTGTCACCGAGGAGCCTCTGAGGACTCGGCCGGCTTGGACCTTTCACTTTGACTTCAGTGGTCTCCTGATCTCTTAACCCCCATGTCCTCCTTGTTTTTAGAACTCGATTGATGATTGGGGGGCTGCTCTGTTCATTTAGGCACTGTGGGGTTTGGGGGCATTTTAACCCTAATAACCCTACTTCAGCAGTAAAGTACCCTAAATGTCACCCTTTCAGCCTGAAATTTGGTGACGTTTCCCAAAGTGACCCAAAATACACAAAACTGAAAACATTTAAAAGTGTCACACCGCTGTTGTTCAGGTGCTGCTAATTCTCCTGCTGGTCACACTTGTCCCTCATCTACTGAGGGGCAGTTCAGAGCCTCCAGTGAGGGTCAAAGCAAAGAGGATGGTGGTCTTCAGCCGGACCTTCCATGTCTGAGTGTGCATTCTTATGGTGACAAAGGTCACGGGGTCAACTGTGGCTGCCCAGGTTCCCATAGAGACAAACACCTGCAGCTCTTTGAAAGGTCACGGGGATCACGAAACTGTCAAACGGTGACCAGACATCAGGAAGAGGGGTCATGCTGAGGTCAGAGGAGAGCCTCGAGACAGATCTGCACCTGTGATTGGAAAATAAACAAACATAAGGAGAAGGGAGGGGGGGTAGGGGGTCCTAAGATGAACTTAGTGAGCAGGGCGCCCTTCATCTGACCTGGAGGAGGAGGATACACCCACACACAGACACACCCACAAACAGACACACCCACAAACAGGCCCACCCACACACAGACACACACCCTCACAGACACACCCACATACAGGCACACACCCTCACAGACACACCCACTTACAGGCACACCCACTCACAGACACACCCCCTCACAGACACACCCACTTACAGGCACACCCACAAACAGGCCCACCCACACACAGACACACCCACAAACAGGCCCACCCACACACAGACACACAGAAAGACACACAGAGGTGAGTCTGCAGGTCTCCATATTTTAGGTTTCTTCACTAATGTCGAGTTAATGCTAAATGGCAGAGCTATGAGGACAGAGCGTCTCTAGACAGACAGACAGACATTTTATTAATCCAAAAGGAAAATTCTCATACTGCAGCAGTATACTGATAAGAACAATTTAATTAAAGAGTGATAACAATGCAGTGCAAGTTAAAAAATGCAAGGTGGAGAGTGCCAGGCAGGTACAACAGACACGTTTACCCCCCCGGGTGAAATTCAAGAGTCGCATAGTGTGGGGGGGATCCTGAGGATCCTGAGGGACTGCTGACATTACTGGCTATGTGGGTAAGGGTACCCTGTACTGGTAAGGGTGCCCTGTGCTGGTAAAGGTGCTCTGTGCTGATAATGGTGGCCTGTACTGGTAAGTGTGCCCTGCGCTATAGGTGTGCCATGTGCTGGTAATGTTGCCCTGTGCTGGTAAGTATGCCCTGTACTGGTTACAGTGCCCTATACTGGTAAGTGTGCCCTGTATTGGTAACGATGCCCTTTACTGGTAATGGTGCCCTATACTTTTAAGTGTGTTCTATACTGTTAAGGATGCCCTGTACTGGTATGTGTGCTCTGTGCTGGTAAAAGTGTCCTATATTGGTAAGTGTGCCCTATACTGGTACAGTAAGTATGCCCTGTACTGGTTACAGTGCCCTATACTGGTAAGTGTGCCCTGTTTTGGTAAAGATGCCCTTTACTGGTAATGGTGCCCCATAATTTTAAGTGTGTGCTATACTGGTAAGTGTGCCCTGTACTGGTGAATGTGCCCTGTACTGGTAAGGGTGTCCTATGCTGTAAGGATGCCCTGTGCTGGTAACGGTGGCTTGTACTGATAAGTACGCCCTGCGCTATAAGTGTGCCCTATACTGGTAAGTGTGCCCTGTACTGGTTACAGTGCCCTATACTGGTAAGTGTACCCTGTATTGATAAAGATGCCCTTTACTGGTAATGGTGCCCTATACTTTTAAGTGTGTTCTGTACTGTCGGGGGTGCCCTGTACTGGTAAGTGTGCCCTGTGCTGGTAAAGGTGTCCTATTCTGGTAAGTGTGCCCTATACAGGTAAGTGTGCCCTGTACTGGTGAATGTGTCCTGTACTGGTAAGGGTGTCCTATGCTGTAAGGATGCCCTGTGCTGGTAACGGTGGCCTGTACTGATAAGTACGCCCTGCGCTATAAGTGTGCCCTGTACTGGTAAGTGTGCCCTGTACTGTCCACTCGTTTCCTTACTCAAGGTGCCCATCAGTCTCATTCCCGTCCAGTCCCAGGCCTGCAGTCCTTTCTGCTCTCCCAACAGCCGACTAAGTTTGTGTTTGGAAAGAGAAGACATGGAGGAAATGCGGATGTCAGCTCAGTGAAAGTGGACCAGCTCTGATGGGCACAGCAGTAACGAAAGGTGGAGGAGACAAAGCACAGACTGTTGAGCTCTTGTGCTTTCATCCCAGTTCAGACAGTGAGTCCGCCATTATGACAGTGACAGGGTGTGACACCAGCCGTGTGTCTCCTAAACT
>NW_024377101.1:0-10087 GCF_016835505.1 Polypterus senegalus | reverse complement strand
GGACTGCAAGTTTCTTTAAATAGGATTCTCAGGTGTCTCTCTTTATAATTAAGGGGTCCCACACCTCCTTGGATAAATATGAGTGCACTGAGTAGAATTAAATAATTGAGAGGTGAGAAACCAAGCCAATGTTCATAGCCAAGACATCAGTCCTATGTTTTAGTCATGTATAATCAGAGGTTTGAAGTGAGAAAACAAAGCAAACTTTTTAATACCAAAGATCACAAGAAAGATAAACAAGTGCACAACACACGTTGTGTCAAAGACAATATGCACTACACACCATAGAAACCAGACGATGCAAGCTTGCAAAATAGTGGCATCCAATGCTGACAAGATGGTCTCAAAAAAGATGTGAAAGTAAATATCTTTTAATATTTTTTATTGTGCAGAATAAGATCCAGCAAAATTCAAACCCTTACAACAAAGAAGAAAATTATAAAAAGTTGCATAATGAGGTTATTTTAGAGAAGCCAAATCGTAACATTCAGTACTTTAAAAGTTCTAAAATAAAAAGAGAATGCAAATTACAATAGGAAAACATTAACCAAAAATAAAATTATTGAAAATAAAGAACAACAAAAGGCTGAGGAAAAACTCCAGCAAACTCCTGTTTACATGTGCATCACATAGATGTGAAAGACAACTAGAGCATTAAGAGACAGCTTGGAAAAAAAGGGATCAACTCCATGCATATTGCTGACCCTTATAGAATGTTGACCCTAGCCCCTACAGCTAATCACCAACATAAAGGAAATAAAAAGGACAAGTAAGCTTTTACAAGCATTGCCTTTATAGATATATTTTGATCCCATTTTCTCACTAGGATACTGAGACTATGCCAGCCACAGTCTGAGGTGGGTGTAATTTTTAGTTACTGTGTTCTATGTAGCTGCTGCTGCTAATTACAACTCAATTACCTAATGGATATTGAACCAGCAGGAGATGGATCACCACTGCCAAGCAGTGCTTGGGAATTGTGAGTTCAGACTTCCCCTTTTATACAGTACTAGCAAAATACCCGCGCTTCACAGCAGCGAAATACTGCCTTAAAATTTTTATTAAGAAGGAAATTAAACCTTTTTAAACTGAGGGAAAATATACCAATAATTATTTGTTAAGGATCTCTTTGTATACCACATTGTCATTTCGGCCCTCCGGTTGTAATATGACCAAGCTGTGCACTGAGCTTACTCTTAAGCATGCAACATACAGTTGGCCATTTGAACAGTAATCTTGTTTCAAATCTCACAGCTTGGATTGCTGCTGTCATAATCGGTTTGAGTTTCATGGTTTGTTTCAATTACGACAGTATTTGCAGGGCTTGTGTTGAAGTGACATTCGGCATCTGTCAAGCGTTGTAAGTATACAACCAGTTTCATCGAGAACTTCAAATCCAGCTTTTGAGAGTTTAAACATTCATAAACATCAAAGTGTCCACTACTAAAATCATCACCTGTGAATCTAAGATGTTTAAGAGGCATTGGCGGTTGTCTAAAGGTGTAAAATATTTGGCCATTTCAGTACACTTGAAAGCGACAACCGAACAATTCAGCGGCAGCCATCAACTTACATGCAGAACCATAGGCGAAGGGCTTAAGCATTTCACTCTTATAGTGCTCCTGTCTAGTATAATTATCTCCTGTACCGTCATCAGTCCACACCTTGAACCTGTCCCAGTCATTCAATACATAAGACACAATGTTCTCCGGATATCAAGAGTGAGCCTGATATGGCCGTGCAATATGTAACAAAGAGAATGGAAAAGGCAGGTGCCATCTCAGGGCATGGAAACCACTCGGTTCTTTGATCGATGGTGATCACCTTGATAGACATGTTAATGTGGGTATGGTTGGAACGATAAAGGAAATGGGTACCTAAACAATGTACAGTAAGTCTAAAATACCTACAAAATAACTATAATCATAATAAACTAACAATAAAACAGCAGAGAAGCCGTGGATTAAATAAAAAGGCTGTAGTTATCAGCAGAGAGACGTGAAACCCGTGGCGAAGCAAGGAAGGGAATGTAGAGACCAGAGCGACTGACAGCCTTATATAGGCAGGCAGCCAACAACGTGGGAGGCATTGGGATGGGGGACCCAACACCGCCTCACACGGTGACCGAGCTGCAGGCTATGGATGTATATATGTACGTAAGTAGGATTCAGTTTGCATTGGGAACCTGCATACCATTTCTTGAAGATGGGCCCATAACTTACAAAGACCATTGGAAAGTTCAATATGGCGGCCGACAGTGCGCCATACCACTAAAATAAGTACGTACATGGCTTTTGGTTAGCGCAGGGAAGACGCCTACCAAATTTCGTGAAGATGGGGCCATAAATAAGAAATGTCAACATGGCGAACGTTGTCGACCGTTATGACCGTTACATGTAGAAATGAAACCTGCTTAACTTTTGTAAGTAAGCTGTAAGGAATGGGCCTACCAAATTTCAGCTGTCTACCTACAGGGGAAGTTGGAGAATTAGTGACGTTAAAAGTTCAATATGGCAGCTGACAGTGATGTCATACCACCAAATAAGTACACGACATTGGTTTCGGTTAGCACAGGGAAGCCGCCTACCAAATTTCGTGAAGGTGGGGTCAGCCTTCTACCTACACAGGAAGTTGGAGAATTAGTGACGTTGGAAAGTTCAATATGGCGGCCTACCGTTACATGTAGATTTTCGAAATGAAACCTGCTTAACTTTTGTAAGTAAGCTGTAAGGAATAAGCCTGCCAAATTTCAGCCTTCTACTTACATGGGAAGTTGGGGAATTAGTGATGAGTGAGTGAGTGAGTGAGTGAGTGAGTGAGTGAGTGAGTGAGTGAGTGAGCGAGTGAGTGAGTGAGTCAGTCAGTCAGTCAGTCAGTCAGTCAGTGAGGGCTTTGCCTTTTATTAGTATAGATACGTAGGCCCTTTTGTTATTTAGAGTTTTGGATTTTGAATTCAGGCTTAGTTATGGATATTGGATCAAGGATCCAGTTCCTATAAAGGTTAGTTTGGATTTTATTTTTGTTTAATTTAGGTCTTCAACTAATAGTTACAATTAATTGTTTCTGATAAGTTAATGCATCAAAATTTACTTATCAATTTTATTACTTTTTTCTTTTTTGTTCATGAATAAAATTATGTTTTTTATGACTATTTGATTAGTTCAAGTAAGTTGTTTTTGATTTAATTAAGGGTTAGTGCTTTGATTATTTTCTATAAGGACTTCAAGGTATCAGGATTATTCGGCTATTAGCTTTTTCTCATTCCTTGCAAGCGGGTCCTCCAACATGCAGGGAGAACTTGGGAGGAGGTGGCAGGATTGCAGGTCTGGCCACTGTAAAAAGACCTCACACTGTTCCAGTGTGGTGCTGAGGTGTCACCCATTGCATGCCTGCACTTGAGTCCAAATCCGGGTGGTTTGTCATGTGGTGGTTGCAGCAACACGTTGTAATCAGCGCATACTCCCAACCATGTGGGAGGCAATTTGTCAAAAGTATTCTACTAAGTTGATGAGGAGACCTAGCTATCAGGTTTTTAGTGCTGACAGCATATACTGTATACAGTTTTTAGAGCTGTTGTACTGCAACACTGTACAAGCTTTACATTTTTATAATTGTATCAACAATGTGATTTTTTTATTACTTAGTGCATTTCTGAGTGTAAAACTATACAAAGATAAAACAGTTACAATATAAAACTACATAGATGATGGAAACATGGCAATAGTAAATTCAACATAGAGTGTTTCTTTAGCAAATAAAGAAAAGGGGTTATTGCTCTTGGCCTTAATCAAATCTAGAATGATTTCAGAGGAACTTAAGTTAATGAAAAGGTGCTTTTGTTACAAAAAAAAATACATGCTTGATTAATAACACAATAAGTGACAAAAAGTAACATATAAACAGTAAACAAATCCACAGTAGGATAATCCCCCCTCTATACAGTGGGGTTGCTGGTCCACTTCCCGTTAAATGACCACAACAAAACTCTTCTTTCTCTCTTTCTGTGTTACAGGATGGCAGAAATTTGAATGTTTTTTGTTCTTCAAATACATTTTTTTTACATGCTCTGAAGAACTTCTTATGTTTTGAGTGATGTAGATTCTGAATGTATTATTTTTTCTCATTCATTATTAAAAATAAGCAATGTTCATTCTTTTAACGTTATGATTTGTTTATATCACAGCACCATTTTGTTTTTGATCCTTTAATAAAAATCTTTCTGTCTGCTCCCTACCAGGGATAACATTCAGTACAATCTTCTTTACTCTGTGGCTTCTTTTCCTCCCATCAGTCAAAAGTCTTGCTGAGCTGACCTCCCAAGTCCAAGTTCAACTGATAGTATAAAATACATATTAAGGTGAACTTAAGTCTTTTTGTTTAAAATAAAGTGAAATTGATAATGGATGTTACTGTATTGATCTATAAAGATCTGAAAGAAAATGTGCACTAATCAAAAGCAAGCACTGTATTAAATTAGATTGTCTTAAATGCAATCAAACTATTCAAAAATTATGGGACTTCCATATACTGTAAAGTCAAAGTGTTCTGCTCTCATATCTTATCTCTCAAATGCTCTTTCCCTCTATCTGTAACTAAACAGTTCCCTTTAATGCATCTGAAAATTCTTATTTGGGCTTCCTGATACTCCTCATTTTATGTTATCCTCACAGATTTATCTACCTATTTTTAGTTAACTATACTCTGTAACTGTGACACTTTTGTGGAATTTACTTTTAATAAAAGTTGTATACTTTAAGCATCATTCCATTTTTTCAATTCCCTATATAAACCATGATTGTATCCACTGCAGAAGTAGACATATGTTACAAGCCAAACCTGAGTTTAGGACAAACTAGTTTAGACTAGGCCAAACCAGTTTGCCAAAGTGGATAGGATGAATCTAATCTGAACTAGATTATCCTAAAATCAATGAAGATCAATGTGATTTGTCCTCATCTAAACTAGAAGAAGAAGAAGAAGTGAGAGGAAAGTAAACATCTGCTCATTTACATTTAAATGTCATCTTTTGCCTTTGAATACATTTCAGTTTCATAGTCCTAATAGAGATACATATTTTCATCGGAGAATGAAATATTAGGGAAAAAATAGTTAGATAATATTTATAGATCAAAGAGCTTTGTCCTGTCTTTTATGGATGTAATAAAGCTATAGTACGATTAGTTAATTGTATATCATGTTTTTTCATCTACTGAACCAGAGCCCTTATTCCTTAAAAATCCAATCTCTCTAAGATCACTCTACAAGAAATTAGAAAATATGATCATAACCAACCAAATAGTATGAATACAGGGATACATTAATTAAGCTGATTTGTTTTTCTATCCAACCTGATTGCAAAAGGCAGTGAACTGATTGTTTGTTTAATTTTTAATATGCAGTATTCTTGTTTATCATTAGCATGTTGTTTGAACATCCAAGTAAGAATTTAACTATACTATACTATTTAACTATACTATGTGACTAATGTGACAATACTACTACTACTGCTACTGTACTACTGCCACTATTAAGTCTACTTACCACCATAGAAGACAGATGGTAGGTATTGTGGTTTGGGGGTGGTCATTCACAGCCCAATGACACCCCCTGCTGCTCTCTACTACTGTGGACATTATATTTGATAAGGCGTACTAGGTGAAAGTTGGTTGAATATTGTTCTCTGTACTAGTCTTTCTTCAGAAATGTGCTTACAGTATTTTACCCTAAATGCTATACTTTAAACATGGATTGATTTTTATTGCTAAGCACTTAAATGGTGTTCAATCTCAAAGAAGTGTATAACATAAAAAAACTAAAGTGCTATTATGTTTTGGTTTAGTGGCGTAGAAGAACTAGGTGAACAGAAAACTAAATAATTCTCTGGATTTTCCACATGTTCCAGCTCAAATGTAAAAAATATATAGGGTTAGAAGTTTATATAACAATATACATTAAGAAATGTTAATTTTATTTATTAACAAGTGTCACTCTAAACTCAGAATAAAGGTTAAAATGTTCAAATGGACAGAGTGTTTATTTTACTCAAAGTGAACAAGGGATTGGATTATCACAGTAAAATGAAAATGACAAAAAGAAAAACTTTTGGCCCAAGTCTAAAATTTCTGTTCTTGATATATACCTCGGGGCGGCACGGTGGCGCAGTGGTAGCGCTGCTGCCTCGCAGTTAGGAGACCCGGGTTCGCTTCCCGGGTCCTCCCTGCGTGAGTTTGCATGTTCTCCCGTGTCTCGCGGGTTTCCTCCGGCGCCCGTTTCCTCCCCACAATCCAAAGACATGCAGGTTAGGTGGGTTGGCGATTCTAAATTGGCCCTAGTGTGTGCTTGGTGTGTGGGTGTGTTTGTGTGTGTCCTGCGGTGGGTTGGCACCCTGCCTAGGATTGGTTCCTGCCTTGTGCCCTGTGTTGGCTGGGATTGGCTCCAGCAGACCCCCGTGACCCTGTATTTGGATTCAGCGGGTTAGAAAATGGATGGATGGATATATACCTCTTACAGGGAATAGTTTCTAAAACATGATGTTTATGGACAAAAATACAAAATCACTTCTAGGGTCAGTTGTTTCTCTTAACAGATACAAGACATCCAAGTCACATTGCTCTCTTCTGGCTTCAGATGTCCCTACTTCACAGAACAATTTGACAATTTTAAAGGACATTTTCAAGGCAGCACCTTAGCTTGCGGTGTTCTTGAATGATTATTACTGTATCATCTGTCAAAGCTGAGAACCATCTATTGCTACCTGCTGACCTGAAAGTTTAAGGTGGCTTCTCACCATCCTTCATGATCACATTTTTTCCATCATGCCCCCTCATCAGGTCCACCATGTGCAGGAATAGGGTTTACCAACAGCAGATGACCCCTTAACTCGGTACACTGCCTTTCAGAGGCACTCTCTAACTCCCAAAATGAGCTTCTCTTTTTTACCTTTTCCCTGTGCAATCTTGACAACATTTTTTTCCTCTGGGCAGCCCCTTGTTCATTATTTACTTTGGCATATGGCTAAAGAGTGAGCCATATATACTGTAAGTACTTTTGATTAAGAACCAAATTGCTCATTGAATTATTTTACAAATGTACATTTGCCCTCTTAGATTCCAAGAGAAGTGTTCTTATTTGGACAAAGCAATCTCTTTAGATCATTCTATCAGAAAAGGCTTTCATTTGTCATTGTAGCAACAACATTTTCTGTAAATAGTGATATATATTTTTCTTCTGCTCTTTTTCTTGATGAAAATTATGGAGAGCACTTTTGAAATGGTATGATAACAGTGAAATTTATAACCAAGTGTGTCTACATTTCCAATGCAAATAATTACATAAATTATCATTTCTGAAATTGCTGTCAAGTTCCTAAAGTAGTATTCATTAGCTGTTACCCAGAATCCTTGTTAGGTGGAATCTTACAAATTTAGTCTTGGTTCAAAGTACAAATCATCCAATAACCAAAAAATAAAGAGCACAATTAGTCCAAGAGATAAAATCAGATCCTCC
Organism: Polypterus senegalus; assembly: GCF_016835505.1. Taxonomy (NCBI): domain Eukaryota; kingdom Metazoa; phylum Chordata; class Cladistia; order Polypteriformes; family Polypteridae; genus Polypterus; species Polypterus senegalus. Next base: position 2,581 of record NW_024377101.1, on the reverse strand, counting down.
ACTGGGGTACCTGTATTTGTAACCTAATTCAAATTAAAACATAAAACATAACAGCAGTTCACAAACTTCTTTGCAGTTTAATGTGCTGCTGATGAAACATTCTACCTTTTGGAAATAAAGCTGTTTTGGTAAATTATATTATATTAATTACAAAAATCTGATTTGTATCTACTCAGTGAGAAAAAGGCTTAGTAAGTCCGACATTTGCCTTAGCTGAGACATCACCAAATAGTTATGCAATCCTTTATAAATCAAGATATACTGATTTAAAAGAGGTCAAGGTGGCCTTGGGATAATTCTGTATGATGAACTGCAAACTGCTTCAAATACTCTGGGAAAATGTATATCATTTGAAGCACTTATTTTAAATATTAAAACAATTTCTAGCACAATTGAACCGCTAGTGTACAGACCACCTGGACCATATTCATTGTTCATGTTGGTCTTTTATCTGATTTAGCTATAAATTATGATCATGCAATGTTGATGGGAGACCAGCTTAATATATACGTTAATGTGGACACTGACACTTTTAGCAAATGTTTTACTTATTTGTTAAGTTCAGTAGGATTTTGTAAGCATGTCACCGGCCCACCTTAACATAATACTTACAACATACTTACAGAGTTGAAATTCAAAATTTAAATACAATTCCATTAAATATAATTATTTCTGATTGCTACTTAATTAAGTTTGATTTGGTTTTGCCCTTACCAATACATTCAGAGTTTTTTTTCTTGCAAGGTTCTTAAGGAGTTTTTTCTTGTCTTCTTTTAGAGTCAAGACTTGGGGGCTATTAATTAAAGGCATTCTTTGTGTGATTTTGGGCTATACAAAAATAAATTGTTGTAAAGTAAAAAAATGTATGAATCATCCAACACTATGTGCAGTAAGGAATGTCTGTTTTATAAATGTATTAACAATTATCATTCCCTGTCTTGTGGATTACTATACCTCTTTCTTCCTTGTAAAAGTGCTTCATAAAAAGGAACCCATAATGTATGGATGCATGAGTCCCTGTAGGATATACAGTAAACACAGCCCTCACTGATGAACAGAAGCCTCTTGAAGTAGTAAGGCAGATGATATTTAACTAGCCTTAGGTGACTACTATTAATTTCAGCTCTGAAACCGGAAGTGTGAGGTTTTAATATGACAGTCCTAACCATTTAGGAGACTGTTTTAAAATTGTATTGATCAAAAACTGCTGATTCACATTTTGTGGCCTTTACTAAAAAGAAGCTTATCATTTTAAATGTATGAAAGCAAGTGTAGGGCCAGCCTCCAAGCAAATGAATGTAACCACCAAAACCTGCCATTTCAAATCCAGTTGTTATTCCAGAAGATGTCAGGCCATATAATTGGAGGAAGAATGAGACTACAAGGGGTGGTTAGAAAAATAATTTTCATGAAAGATTTAATTAAATATCAAGAGAGAGAATTGGATAACACAGATAAATAAAGAATATATAAGAATATCACGATAATGCAGCTATGGGTACAGCAGAGTGTCTAAAGAAAATTAGCAATTGATGCATCAGATCCTGGACTGGGAAGACAAAAGATCAGAAATGTATTTTTTGTTGTAAAAGACACTGCGCAGTAATAATTTAAAAATGCAGTATCAAATATGTATCCATTTTCTGAGCCTAGTTTTTTCTGCTACTGGTCCTCCTGGGTGCTGCAGAGAAATGCAAGGCAGAAACCAGTCTTGGTTAGTTCATTGCATACAATGGGAAAGCTGACTAACAGCAGTAATGTTGCAAAGCCTGTTTCTTGGTTAATATTACTATTAAATGGAACACATTCTTCCAGCTAACAGCACATTCAGGGTGCATTTAATGTCATAGATTTTATGCCAGAGAAAAGAGCAAGCCAAAGGGCTTTAAAACCTCATAAAAGAAAGGACCAGGAGAATGCAAATGTTAAGGAAAGGGCTAAGCAAAGAGTGCTTGATTAAAAGAGCAGGAATCAGGATCCAAAAGACAAGCTTAAAAACATAAACCAAGAATCACCGTTATATGCCAAACTAAGTCCCTAGACTGTCTTTTCTAGGGCTGTCAAGTTAGCCAAAAAATAAGTTTAAAAAATCAAAATAAGTAAATTTACAAATATATTTGAACTTACATCACTATTTCTGGGCATTACATATATGTTTTTACATGTTTTTATTATACTTTACTGTCAGGGTAACGAATGCAGCGGTGAACGAAGTAAGAACAAATTGAGCAACTCTTATTTAAATATAAAAGCCATCAAAATCCCAAACAGCTCCACACTGTAGAAGGAAAACATAAGCACCTCCCTCTTGTCCTTAGTCTAATACTGACAACTGGGTGCAGAAGTCATTGTCAGGACTGCAAGCCATAACATTAACCTTGAAAAGGAGCTTATATACTTACGAGCTATGTTTGCTGGCACTGCACTTTGCTACATTATTATTAATACTTTTACTTTTTTTACTTGCAGTGCATCTGCAAAGCACAACTTGCTTATGACACTGTTGCAGCACTCAGCTGGTGTCCTACACTGCAAATGTATCGTGATATGTCTTGCTGCTGCATGGACAACTGTGGGGAAA
>NW_024377100.1:0-22606 GCF_016835505.1 Polypterus senegalus | reverse complement strand
CCATAAATACCCCAAATACACACAGCAGACACAGTAAAGAAATACTGACGGACAAGTTTAGAAAGCCAACTCAGAATGGTGGGCTTCAGGTGGGATTTGAAAGTGACCAGAGTTGGTACTGATCCCCTAGAAAATGGTTGAATGCTCCAGAGCTGAGGGGCAGCTACTGCAAATGCAGGGCCCCTCTAAGCTAAAGTCGAGAACTCAGCACAACCAATAAGTTCTTGTCAGGGGACCCCCTTGACTGTGAAGGAGAGTGCGGGTATGAGGGGTCAGCATGATAAGAGGGGGTTCAACCATTCAGGGTCTTAACACCCAATAAAACTCGCACAGGAAGTCAGTGTAGAGACGCTAAGACTGCGGTGGTGGGATTGTGTTTGGTGGGCCTGTTAGACGCCTGGCAGCAGCGTTCTGGACGAGCTGAAGACGAGACAAGCGATGGCCGATTAACTCTGAGGTGTGATGAGGTACAACAGTCAAGATGAGACGAGACAAACGCGTGAATTGGTGTTTACAATCATCTACAGAGAGACAGAAAGAAAGAAAGAAAGAAAGAAAGAAAGAAAGAAAGAAAGAAAGAAAGAAAGAAAGAGTTTTTTGAGTTTTAAAATACCTTTTATTAAACATTCAAACATCATTACAAAATCAACAAACCATCAATAAAAAGAACATCCTATGTAACCTATGAATGAGTATTTTGCTGTAGTATCCTAATAGTTAATTCACAAAACAAAAACACACTCTCATTAACAATTTTACAAATTGCATTCATTGCACACCACTGTTCTATAAATGTATGCAAACTATGGGTCATCGTATAAAACTTGAAATCTAATAAAATTCTTATTTTTAATTGTGCTTTAAAGAAACCCACCAAGTCAGACTCCCTGTCACTCTTAATTTTTTCTTCCTCGTGATATAAATGGCAAGCTTAGCCTGTCCCAATAAAAAAATTGCTAAATCTGCCAACATTCTTTTTTGCTTTCACATTAGCCAAACCATATATAAAAATCTGATTGGTAAAATAAACACCCAAAACATTAAAGACACTGTCAAGTACAGATAAAGGAGGTTGAATCCTAAAACAGTGAGAAACAGTCTCTCTGTTGGCCTAGAGGACACAGCTCTGAGATGTTGGGGTTAATTAAGGACAAAAAAGAGTTAACTGCCACAATCCCATGAACAATTCTCCATTGCAGATCGCCAGTTCTCTTATTCAATGGTGGACTGTACAGACTCTCCCAAATGGGGCCGACACCCTCTACCCTCCCAATTTATCCCTCCAGGGTGTATCCGGGTATCTGCATAGTTGGGGCTGATATCGAGTTTGGACACACACTTTATTGAGCTCCTTCCCTTCTGCAGAGTCAAAAGGAAGATATTTAGTTCTTCTCCTGCCATTTTCCCCCATCAAGTTCTCATTGGCATTGATTAACAAATTTGGAAATGCAGACAAAGGCTCTGGGTAATCTGTAGCATTAAAAAAGTCTTTCAATAAATCCTTAGCAGCTGAAGGTATATTCAAAAAATCTGCCAAAAAATCTTTCTGCTGTGCGCACTGAGCTCAGACCTAAAGCTGCAGCCACTGACTCTGCACTCGGCCAGCTGAGTAGCTGTGGTTGAATCAAATGTTTAATTTTTAGAATACCAGCTCTGATCAGGCGTTGTTTCAGAGATGTTGACTCTACAGCCATAGTAGAGACAACTGGCAATTCTAAAGTCCAATATAAATTTAAGGATCTTTCCTCAATGCGACAATCCAACTGTTGCCAGATTCTCAATATACTTGATAAAAATCTGAAACATTACCTATAGGGAAGGAAGCACTGTCCATTAAGAAAAGCGGTCCAATTTCAGGTTGCCAACTTGGCAGGAGAGCACACGCTAGTGGCTTCCAGGACACAGCCATATGACCATAAAGCAGTTTTGCAGAGTTTGCAGTCTGAACGCATTTTTTCTGCTAAAAATGTCCACCAGTCCTTGTCCTCCTGCACTCCTGGGTAGATGCAAAATACCTCGGTACAGCCAATGCTTCCCATTCCAAAAAAAACTAATCAACTCTCTTTGCACTTCAGTAATCAGGTCAGGTGGGGGTTCCAGGCATGCCAACCTGTGCCATAGAGCAGATGCGACAAGGTTGTTTATGATCAGCGTCCGTCCTCTATAAGACAGTTGGGGAAGTAGCCATCTCCAGCGTTGTAATGACCTCTGACCTTTCTGTAACGCCTTCCCAATTCTTACTTTCACTGTTTATGCCTCCTAGATGTAATCCCAGGTATTTAATACCATCTCTTGTCCATTTCAGTCCAGAAGGCAATGGTTACCCAATAGTACTGCAGAGCTCTTGGTCCAATTGACTTTAGCTGATGATTCTTTTTGGAACTCATCCAGCACAGACACCAGCCCATCCACATCTTGTTGTGTTCCAACTAATACTACGAGATCATCTGCATATGCTGAGACCTTCAAAGGCACTGAACACTCAGGAACAGTCAGTCCACCCACCACTTTCCTTAATTTGATCAGCAGGGGTTCTATAGCCAGGGCATACAACATGCCAGATAAAGAGCAACCCTGTCTAATCCCTCTATCTACTTTAAACGGAGCGCTCAGCCCACCATTAATTTTCAGTACACCCTGAATGTCACTGTAGAGCACCATGGTTTGTTGAACCATGGAAACAAAGCAGGGTGGGAAACCAAATCCCATTAGTACTGCCAAAGGTACTGATGCTCCACCCGATCAAAAGCCTTCTCCTGGTCCAAGGAAATTAGACCACCATGTAGACCAAACAATTTGCAGATTTCAAATGTATCTCTGATAAAAAAGATGTTGTCATATATGGACCTGTTTGGTACACAGTAACTCTGATCAGGGTGAATGACATGACCCAACACCTCCTTCATTCTCGTAGCCAACACTTTAGAAAATATTTTATAGTCAGTACAAAGCAAGGCTACTGGCCTCCAGTTCTTAATATTACAGAGATCTCCTTTTTTTGGAATGAGGGCAACAACAGCTCTTCTACAGCTCAAGGGGAGGAGACCTTTATCTAAACACTCTTGAAGAACCACAAGTAGGTCTGGTCCGATGAACTCCCAAAACAGCCTGTAGAATTCAACAGTAAGTCCATCAATACCTGGAGCTTTCCCGGTGTTTAAACTTGCCAATGCCCGCGAGAGTTCTTCAAGGGTAAGCCCTCTCTGTAAGGCTGGTAACTCCTCCACTGGCACCTGCGGCAGTCCCTTAGTAAAACCCGAACAAGCAGGGTCCTGTTCCATCAGCTCAGATGAGAAAAGCTTAGAATAAAAATCAACGGCAAATGCCCTAATTTGAGAAGAGCTCCTCATCTCACTTCCAGAGGGGTCATGTAAACAATGAATCATTCTGCTTTGGCCCTGTTTTCTTTCCAGCCCAAAAAAGTACTTGGTTGGAGCATCACACTCAGTTTCCGCTTGAAAACGGGCTCTAACCAAAGCACCTTGTACTTTATAATCAGTCAGTTGTGCGAGGGCAGCCTTTCTCACTTTTATCATGTCCAGGTTCTCACTGCCCTTAGAGGAGTCCAAGTCCTGCTGGAGTGCTGCTATCTCTTCCTCCAGTGCTTTCATAGAATCATTCAAACTCCTTGTGACATTCAGAGTATACTGCTGACAGAACTGGCGAATCTGCACTTTACCAACATCCCACCACTGACTCAGAGAAGAGAACTGACATATCCTTTCCCGCCACTGTGTCCAAAAGTACCTAAAACAATTTTTAAAATGGGAGTCCTGACATAAAAGCTCATTAAAATGCCAATGAGAGCTTTTTGACTTTAAAGATGAAGAAGAACATTGCAGGTAACTAATGCATGATCAGAAAGGCTTGTTGGCACAATGACACATGAATTAAAACGGTTAAGATGATGGTTAAAAGTATAAAACCGATCAAGCCTGGCAAGTGAAAGGGTGCCACCACGCACCTGTGCCCACGTATACTGCCTGTCGCCCCCATTCAGAACCCTCCACACATCCTTCAATTCATATCGCTCAATGAGCGCTTTCAGCTCTCTGGCAGATCGCGGGTGGGGCTCTGCATGATTCCTGTCCAGTGCATCATTAAGGGTGCAGTTAAAATCCCCACCTAAAAACACACATTCATCCTGGTCACACTCTGATAAAGTACGCTCAAGACATTTAAAAAAGCGCACTCTTTCACTGCCAATTGTTGGTGCATAAACGTTAATAAAAACCAACCTGCTGTTGTCCAAGTCAATTTTTACTTTAAGCATCCGCCTTTTATCACTTCAAGGCAGACACCGATGTCGGACACACTTGTTTAGATATACCAATGGCAACACCAGAGCTGCGTGTTGACCCATGACTAAAAAACGTCTCCTCCCCAGCATTTCTGCCACTCAATTTCTAGAGCAGTTTCACTGTGCGTCTCCTGAAGGTAAGCCACTGTCAGATGCTTCCCTCTCAGGAAGTCGCACACTTTCGATTTTAAGAGGGCTCTTACAACCTGCAACATTAAGACTCCCAATTTTAAAATCGTACATTGTTAAAAATGATAATGCAACCAACAAAAATGCTATACCATTAAGTAATATATGAAATGCAGATTTTGAGCCATTGTTAACAAGTTGTTAAATTAGCAGTGGTACGTAACTTTCTTAAAATACTTGAAGCCTCCACCCTCCTTGTCTGAAAAAACCTCAGTGCCCGATCGTTGCTTCATTAACCGTTTAACGGAGGAAATAAATAATTTAACATCCGGAAAAAAATTCTGCACATCCACTCTTTTCCCCTTTGTTTCAACCAGAAAGGCTCTAATTCTATAAAATCCATATCCTTCTGTGGTGTCCTGACTACTTTCTGACACAACAGAGGAATCAGTTAAATACCCGTCCTCCCCACAATCTGAAACCGAGGACGCTTCAGTGTCAGCCGCAGCTGCAGTCTCTTCAAAGCTTCTTTTTTTAAAAGCAACTTGCTCGTCTGTCCCACAAGGTCTTTTAATAGCCTTCGGTGTTTTGAAAGTACTGTCGGAGCCGACACACTCCATTTCCATATCACCCCATATGCTTGGGACCACTGATTCTATAGCAGAGTCCGATACCTCCAAAACACCCGACTCATTAACAGTGTTTCCAGACTCTGATACAGGGAGGTCTTGATTTTCATTATCCCTATTCATTTTGGGATCGGCATTAAATGAGTCACTGATCAATTGGACCAACGCAGTCTGATCGCTAGCAGCGTCTTCATTTTGAGCAACAGCGATCCCGCCGCTACTTTCCGCTGTGTTATTAAATGCAGACGCCGTCTCTGCCGCATCTGTCTGATCCCCAGGGCGGTCGGGGGTCTCATCTGGGGTCAGTTGCTTGCCTAATTCTGCAGTTTTAACAACATCTTTGCAATCTCTAGCTACATGACCAGCTTTGCCACATTTAAAGCATTTCATCGGTTCCGATGTGACAAAGATAACGTATTCGTAACCATCCACTCGGAATCTCAATGCTACGTTTAACTCATCCGCTGTATTTTTTAAAATCATTAAAACTTGCCTCCGAAAAGACATCACATGCTTCATCTGGGGTGCTTTACATCCCAAAGGTATTCGTTTAATCTGCGAGATAGCTCTCTTTCAAGGGTCTCGTTAGATAGAAAAGGAGGTACATTAGATAGGGTAATCTTTTTTGCAGGAGTTGTAAGAGGCATTACGGGGGTTAAAGTGTCCTTTATAACAACTCCATTTTCTACCAATCTGTGGACAAAATCCGTTGTAGCAACAAAATTACCACCGCGCTGCTCATTCTTGAGGCTGAACGAACATTGTCACAGCCTATTACATTTCCTACAGCCATTACACATTCTTCCAGAGAACAGGTCGTTTCTGGCATAAGCTTCACTCCATGTTGTCTGGTGAGTTTTTCGAAATCACCGTTCCGAAAACGGACTCCTCCTGAGGAGGCCATTCTGGCCTTCCTCAGAATAAACCAATCCAACAAAAAGATAAACAGTTAGAGACAGAATAACAATTAAGAACACAAAAACAGGAAAAACAAATAGTGAAATCACAGACCTTCAAACTCTCCCGCTCTCACTCTCACTTTCTCACAGAGCTCCGCCCACTCACCACTCTCGCGAGAGAAAGAAAGAAAGAAAGAAAGAAAGGACTCGACCTCCATTGATCACCTGAGCGGACAGACACAGGCGTTAACAACGGAGGTCATCTGTTTATCACAAATCACAGCAGGATTGTCTGTCAGGGGCTTACAGTCGGTGGTCAGGGGGCCGAGATGAACTGTAGGATCACACGTGAGGTCAGAAGGTCCAGAACACACAAGGTCTGTTTGTATGTCATGTAGACGACGAGAATGAGGTGACCTCCATGGCTTGATGTCTTCTGGACATTCTAATAAAGGGTTAAGAGAATTGGTTTGGATCTGCTGAGTGGAAAATACGTCAGAGTGTCATCTGTGTAGCCGTGGAGAGAAATATTGAGTTATTTAAAAATGGATACTAAGAGGAACATCTACAGTGAAATAAAGAATAGGTCGCAGAATAGAGAGGGGTGGAGAAAAGAAGAGCAGCTCAGGAAGCAACAAGCACATCAACCTCTGAGCCAACGACTGCCAAACGTACAGAGAAAGAGCAGGAGAACTAGGAATGCTCAAGTCAAGTGGATTCACGGCACGTCATCGTCACAGCAGTGCGCGTTACTGCTAATAAAATAAAGGCTCACTTTCATTCACTTTACATTTGTGCAGTTTTTTATAGGCACTAATTTCATGATGGCGTATATATCTGTCTTCACCAACAGATGCCCCAGAGCCGCTGGACCCCACGACCCTTCACAACACCCAGTCCATGCCAGCAAAAACTTCCCTGATGAACCCCAGAATCAGAAAAACACACCGAGGTTCTGCCTCCACTCTGCACAGCACTCACAGTACCAGTGGACAGTCTGGCCATGATATCCAGCAACCTTGAGGGGATCCCGCCAAGTCTCCGAATGTCCTACAGGCAACTCCATCAACTGAGTCGAATGCTTTACGAAAATCGACAAAGACTGCAAAGAAACTCTGCCAGTGTTTGCATTTGAGCTCCATGAGAACCGTCAGTGCCAGGATGTGGTTGATGGCAGGTTTCTTAGGCGTAAAACCAGACTGTTCTGGTCACTGGTAGGCGAGCAGGTGATCATGGATCCTATTGAAGGCGACCCTAGCAAGGACCATACTCGGCACCGAGAGCAGTGGTATCCTCCTGTAGTTGCCCTAATCCAGGTGATCACCCTTCCCTTTCCAGATAGGGATGACAAGTCCTGTTCTCCAGTCAGTTGGGATGATGCCAGTCATATTGCAATGCCAGGCGGACAGTCTGACCACCAGCCTGGAGGAGTTCATCTCGCCATATCCCAAATGATAAAAATATGCTGCCTGGGAGCAAACATCTTTACCGTCACGTATTTCACAAGAGAGTGTGGCATTGTCACCACATGTTTGATTTAGGATGTCACCTCCATAGATGTGTTTTTAAAGCCCCTGTTGTTTTAAATGTACAAACACATTCTGGATGTGAGCAGGAGAAACAAACTCTACTGGCTGGCCAAAGATGAAGTCTGCAGTCTTTAAACAGGATGGCTTGCTGTTGCAGCGCTGCTTTGACTGAGAATTAAACATCTGAAATAAAAGGACAAACAAAGTAAAAAGTGTTATGTGTTTCAAATATTATCAAAGAGTACATTTACATATAAATCTTCAAATCTCAAAACGCAGCAGTACTTGCATTAATCTGACAAGGAATATTAGAAACTAAAGTGAAAGTTCACTCTGGGCAGACGTTAAATTTAAACTGGAAAATGAATCCAACTGGAGCTCAGCATAGATGTGTGACAGTGTGCTGAGAATGACATACGTATTAAAAATGTAATAATCAGTTAGAAAGTTATACTTACGTCAGCTAATATTAAATGAATTCACTTCTATAAAAATAACAGCAGCTCTACCAGCTACTATATAACACAGTGAGGTACATTCTGTACCAAATGATTAACTTGTACTAAAAAATAACAAGACGCAAAGTCTTAACTGTACTGCTTGTTAGTTGATTGTTTTATTATATGAAGAACAAAAAAAATCAAAATAGGAAATGCTTGTGAGGCAAATCTCAGGTGTCAGACTGTGCAAGGCACACTGTGCAGTCCGAAAATGAGAAAAGTCAGCCAGCAACCTTGAAAATGGTGTCGTCAATACACAGGCAATCGCATTAATGTATGTGCTGATTTCTGTTATCAAAGTTTGTACATAAATTATATAAATATATATATATATACTGTCTATATAGTCACGCATGGGGGTCGGAGGACTCCTCTAAGGGCCGGGCAAAGGTACACAATAACCTGCTGAGCTGAGAAATCCCTGATCGGGATAACGCATTGGCGATATTTATCGTTATTTTGTTTGTTTCGTCTCACAACGATTAAAAGGGACGATCCGGTTGGCGTCCCAACATTCCAACTGTTTCCAGTCTGTCCTTCCAAAATACAAAATCCCGACTACAGAATATATAACATATTATGCTCATATTAATTCATTTATTTATTTACCATTTTTACCTTTTTTTCTTTAATTTCTTGCAGTGTACATTTGTTTGATAATATGTTGTTCTCTGTGTGTTTTTGCACTTTGATGCTCGTGGGTGTGACGCTATAGCCTCACCGTGACGCTGATACGTTATAGTTTGATAGGTACGGGGCAAGACTCTCAATAAGTTTTACGTATGAACCACAATGAGCTATATACCAGCAAGTTTACCATGAATTAAAACTAAAAAGGAATTGTTGGTCGTACCATCAGGTTGTTTGTTTAGTTTTTTTTCAGATGTTTCACCGTATGTTTCGGGTGCAAGTCTCGCGTGTAACGTAACATTTTACCGACCGGTGTTTTAAAGGTGGCGAGACGCTAAACGCAGTCACGGGTGCCTGTGAAGATCAAACGACAGCGATACAGTCGGAGGAGTCCAAGTTGTATTAGTAGTGTACGTGTGCCGTAAGGTTTAAGTTTGAATATTAGTAACCTCGAGGTTAGGTATAAATGTTTTGTTGTTTAGTTGTTTCTTGTTTTATTATGTATAAGTTGTTGTCAGATATTTTGATTTGTACTTGAAGTGTACGATTTCCCCGGCAGGTCTTAAATGGCATCTCCCTATGATTAGGTAAGCCGATCCTGGTAATGACAAAGGGCTTTATAAGTACAGTTGTGGCCGCAAGAGAAGGGGACGATCGTTTGGAGAGAATTAAGAGGGGTTAGGTAGTGCGAGGCACGCCAGACTAAGAGGTGCCTGGTGGCTCAGCTGTTGGTTGATGTAAAGGAGTGTGTGAGGCTCCTGAGAACCAAAAACGACTCCTGAGATTTATTTTTTGAGGAGTTGTACTTGTGGCCTGGGCTGAAACAGAGTCCAGTTTGGTATTATTTTAAGGCTGCTGATGCCCTTGCATGGACTGGAATTGATTATACATTTATATATATATATATATGTTAGGGTAAAAGCCTCTGTGTTTCCCAATTTGTATTTTTTGTCCTTTTTTTTCTTCATAATTTGATTTTGTCTTGTCACCAGATTATTTCTACGTTTTTGCACATCCTTTTTAACATCAACAACTATTTTTTTCACTACTCTATCGTGGAATAATAAAATGACCTTTTGTTTTGAACATCTGCCTCTCTCGTGCCTCTCTTATTACCCCCTCAGTCCTGGTCGTCCCAAACTACTAGCAGGCCATCTGTTTTAGTAGACACTTGTGACAGCGGGTTTACGTGTTTTCGTGTTTTAATCAGCTCGTGTTTGCTGGTCCTCTGGCTCTGAGCCGTGTGAGGTGTGTTTCAGTATTGGTGTTCATTCATGACGACTGCCATCTTGAGGACACGTCGGGACTGATGTAATATCAGGCATATACTTAATACGCACATAAATCAGTTTTCTGTTGTTGTTTTATGAGACCTGCCTCGTTTGTTCAAACTGACCAATCAGAGGTCACAGATCGGTATAAGTAGCCATTGTGGGGTCACCACTTTGTCTCCAAACATGCATGTGGTCTGCAGGATTCATAAAATGATTGTTTCACGTGGAGACTCACAGATAAAAAGCAGAATTTCACATTTAAAATCACACTGCACTCCTCCACGGTGATAAAATAGGCTTTACAACAGAGCTGATGTTCTTGGCGTGTAATGCATTCACCGCTGGATGGAAAATAAGGCCGGAAAGCACTGCTGTGTTAACGCACCCTTACGGTAAACCGCCAAAGTCCTGTAACTTGGAGATTAAAGGCCTGTACGATAGTTTCTGAAAATGTCAGCGGTGAACTCTTTGTTAAACGCCACTTCATGCAGGACCGGAGATTCTGATGCGTTAAATCACTCGTAACTCACTTCATAAAGTTTACAGGACTTTGTTACATGACTTAGACACAACAACAAATATAATTAATATATGACACCTAACTGGTATGTCTTCTGATGTATTTCACACCACAGTAACTAACATGAGAAGCTCTGCTGACTCAGTTTGTCGTAGCTGAACGTAACGCTCTGCTCAGGAAAGCGCTGCTCCACGTCCTGCTTAACGGCCATATTGGGGTCTAAGACCCCCTTGACAGAGGTAAAGCTCGTTGCAGGTCAGACTAATGGAGCGCCTACTTATTGGATATAAAGGAATGATTAATAATTCTTAGTCCTACACTCTCTAACATTTACAATTAATCTCTAGTAACTGTACATATTTGTTCACCCATTGTTGTTCAGGCGAGGAGGTAGAAACAGCGAGTGAATAAAAATACTTAGGAACTAACGTAGATAATAATCTTAACTGGAATACAAATACAAATAAAGAATATTCACTTGTTTCTCGTCGGTAAACTCAAACTCTTTACAGTAGACGAGGACCTCATGCTGTCCTTTCACTGCAGTCTGCTATCACTTTGAGGTTCATTGCCTGGTTTAGTAGTCTGACAAACCACAATTTAAAAAGCTCAGCAGATTACTAAGCGTGCAGTTAAAGTTATTGGGGCTGACGGAGACGACCTGTCAAGTGTGTGTCAGAGGACAACGCTAAAGAAACTGGAAATCATCTCAACTGACGACAGACAGCCATTACATGTAGAGCTGAACTTCAGTAATCAGGAAGGAGAGTCGCTTTGAAAAGCCACACAAATCGCTCCTGAACTTCCTTTCTTCTTAGTGCCATAAGGAATATCAGAGAACACAGTCGAGGTTTGACACGAGTGTCCAGTAACATCTCTGTGTAAATCTGCACTCTCACGACTGCCTTACCTCAGCCTGCCTCGTCTCTGTCTGTTTGATTTATTTCACTCTGTCTCTCATCAGATGTAAATCACAAGTAACATTTCTCTTTTCTAAATAAACAGACCTTGAACACCACATTGCAGTCGTCACTCCTTTTAGAAATAAAAGATGAAACCATTTCTCATTATTCTGCAGATTTTGAACACATCCTTATTCATTTTCTAACATGTTTCACATCGAGCAGGGACACGAGACACACAGCTGACCACCTCAGTGCTGCAGTCTGCGCTCTGATGAAGGACTAAATGTGAACTCCTTATTCTTCATTTACATTTTTAAACTTGAGAACTGAGAGAACAAAAGACTCGAGTGACCCTGAGAGACCCCAGGTGTGTGTGTGTGATGGACAGCATGTTGTGTGACACCTCAGAAGTGACCACCGTCATCCCACCCAGTCAGCCCCCTCACTGGTGTGTCCTCAGGTTTATAGAAGATGAGCAGCAGCATGAAAGTGCAGCCATCAAACAGCAGGCCCTGAGTTCTCGGCACTCAGATCTTTTTATTTATGTCTTCACTTTAATGTGACAGCCGGCCAGGAGGAACACACCTGAGTGTTAAAGAGACAGAAGACACCAAAATAAAAAGAAATGTAACACACAGGTCAGTTATAGTAAAATAAATACCAAAATAACATCAAGTTGAGCTGTGAAGGCCCCTAAAGTCCTGATGTCCACCACATTAATTTATTCCATGTGTCTGTGGTTCTCTGTGTGAAGAAAAACTTCCCAACATTTGTGTGATATTTGATCTCAACAAGTTTCTAACTGTGTCCCCAAGATCCATCCATCCATCCATTATCCAACCCGTTATATCCTAACACAGGGTCACGGGGGTCTGCTGGAGCCAATCCCAGCCAACACAGGGCTCAAGGCAGGAACAAACCCTGGGCAGGGTGCCAGCCCACCGCAGGGCCCCCAAGATCTTGTTAAATAATTTATTTTAAAGTAACCCCAAGGATCTCCAAACACTTCAGTCACGTCACCTCATCATTCACTTTAGAGGTTCAACTCCATCACTTTCTCCACACAGTCGTGAATCAGCCTGGTTGCTCTCCTGTGGACTTTCTCGAGTGCTGCTGTGTCTCTTTTGTAATATGGAGGCCAACACTGAAGACAGTACTGCTGTGGAGTCTCACCAGCGTGTTGTAAAGCTCAACCTTAACCTCCCTTGACATGCACTCCACACATCAGGTGCTCATATACAGCCTGCCATCTTAGCTTTCTTGATCACTTCTGTCCACTGTCTGGATGTAGATAGCGATGAGCCCACCAGGTCTTTCTCATTACGTGTACTTTTAAGGTTCAGCCTTCCCATTGTGTACTCAGCAGATCATTAAACTTGGTGCTGGAGAACTGGGGCCCATTGTCATTCATGTCCTCATCTGGGATTCCAGGCCGAGCAGAAGTCACTTTTAGCTTCAGAACAATTGAAGTTCTTGTGGTTGAGGGTCCAGTACCTCCTCGATGAACTCTAAAGATACTCTGATATGCTGCGTATCCAAGTCATTTTGTTTGTTATGTTCACTGAGGTCCACTGCAGTTTTCTTCCAGGGCTGATCAGTGAGTGTTGTGGATGTTAACGGCTCTCTTTTCTGTGCCCTTTTGAGTTTGTCACATGGCTGACATGACGTGACTTTCTTCTTGATTTTTTATTGTATTTAGTGCTGTGCAGATCTCAGCGTTTAATGTCTCAACCAGTCAAACTCAATGTGAACTCCCTGATCAGCAGATTTACTTTTCATGATTCCTTCTCTTTGGCACCCTGGCAGATTTAGATGGTGACGTCAACTGTAAGCTGTGATTAAGGCCTCTGCCTGGAAGTAAACCAACTTCTTAATAAAGTTAATAAACGGAGAACCACAGCTGACGTCCTCAGTGTCCACTGGTGTTCACGTCCTCTGCTGTCCACCATTCTGTCTGCTATACTTCCCATAATTCCTGCACTTTCACATGCCGTCTGTTATTTTACAAAGGTGCCAGTCCACAGAGGTTGTGTTTTGTGTTATCTTAATGACTCCGATATCTCCGTATCCACATGTAGTCCAGACTGACTCTTCATCTGCTCATCTTCCTCCCTGTCTGATTTTCCACTAAATGAATTCTCCTGCTGCTCACAATGTGCTGGACTGACTTCAGTGAAGGCCTCACAGTTCAGATGTCTCCATCACTGATTTCCTCATCCTGTGTAACTGACTTGTGTTTTGAAGTTTCTTTTTATTTTGTTCGTCTTCTCTTTAGGACTCCTTAACTTGTGTTCCTCCTGTCATCTCTCACATTAGAGCTGAAGTCTCAGGGACTGAACTTGGAGGGCTTTATTTTGTTCTGCTGCTGCTTGTCTTTTATAACAAAAATGGATTTCCAGATATCTGAGAAATTAGGAATCTGCCATTGAGGGAATTCTGACTTGTCAAAAGCACATAAGCCAAGAAGGAATGGAATTTTGTCATTTTAGGAGATAAAATGAAGGACGTGATGTGTCTGTTCTCAAGTTCGAATATGGAAATTAAAGATAAGGAGTTGACATTTAGGCCTTCATCGTAGCTCAGACTGCAGCACTGAGGCGGCCATCTGTGTGTCTATGGTGTCCATATTCACGGCCATCTACAGCTCACCATCACTGCTAGAACTGACAAGGGCCGCAGTAATGTTAGAAATTAAATGAGTGCATGTGACAATCTAAATGTGCTAAGTGTGACAATGACACTCTGGAATCCTCCACGCTACAGGACTTGTGACCAGTGGGTCAGTAGGTGAGGTGGGCACCTGGTAATGTAGGAAGGACAACTAAATGTTCAAATAAGTGAGAGCTTTCTTTCTTTATACTGAGTCTTCATTGGGTGGGCTGATGACCCATTTGAGTGGGCATAGCCAATAGTAGCCATGACTCTTTCTTTTCTCTTATTATCTTCTCTAATGTCTTTTTCTATAAGTTCAAGGACATCTAATCAGTCCCTGGAGCACATCATGTTTGTGCTTCTTCTCATCAGCTCTTCTTCATTTCTGACTCCATCCTTTAACATGGTGGCCAGTGATGTCAGATGTCATGTGACCCTCCATATTCCTCTGTCACTCCATTTACCCTCTATGATTTACCTTTAAGATGAGGACAGAAGCTTCACTCACAGCTCTGTAAAACAACGCCTTTGCTAATCAAGATATAAAACAGTTGAATTTCTGTCCATCTGTCTGTAGAAGCATCAGCCACCACACGAAGTTCTACAGAACTTCACATGCTCAAGGTGCTCCACAGAATCTCAGAAAAAACAGGAGGTATCTGTAGCATTGGATCCAAATGATAACCACATAGAACACTAAAACAGATAAATACGGGATATACAAAGTATTAAATAGAATAAAAGAAAATAAAACAGAGTAAAATACAAATTCAATACTAGAATAAAAGCCTGAACAGATAACCTAATCTGTGATATAACACACACACACACACAGATTATCCTGAGCATCTGCACAGAGAGGTAAACTGACAGAGGAGTCAGAATGTCAGGTTCCGTTCAATGCCTTCCTGCTCAGATGAGTTCTCAGTTGTGTTTAAACAGAATGAATGGAGTCGGCTGATCTCATTAATTTCGGGTGGTCATTCCAAAGTCAGGACGCTATACAGCTGAAGGCCCACAGAGTACAGGTTAGTGTGGGGGTACAACAAGATGGCCAGAATCAGAGGACCTTAATGGGTGATCAGGAGCAGAATGATGGAGAAGGTCACTGATGTAGTGTGCTGTGAGGCCAGTTAAAGCTTTGTAGGTTAATAAGATCTTGCCTGAAGAAGGGGCCTGAGTTGCCTCGAAAGCTTGCATATTGTAATCCTTTTAGTTAGCCAATAAAAGGTGTCATTTTGCTTGCCGTTTCTCTACATTCATAATGGCTAACACGGTACAACACCCTAGTACTTTAAACATTGAAATAGAGTTGAGTGTCATCTTTATAAAAATGACAACGCAGTCCATAGCTATGAATGATATGGTCAGGGGGAAGCCCAAAGATACAGAAGAGCAGAGGGCTGAGGACAGAGCCCTGAGGAGCCCTAGTGTGCACTGAGCTAGACCTGCTGTCACCAAGACTAACAAACTCTTGCCTATCAGTCAGATGGACTTGAACCACTGGAGGGCAGTGCCAGAGACCCCCAGCATGTTCTCCATTCTGGACAGTAGAATGTCATGTCTGACCCGAGTGTCAAATGCTGCCCGGAGGTCTAGCAGAATTACTGTGCTAGTTTGTCCAGAGTCTGCTGCCATAAGCAAATCATTAGTTACCCGAGGCAGAGCAGTTGATTGTGAGTCAACATCACCTGCTTTGATGCAAATGAAAGTGACAACAGGTGCACTGGAGAAGCAACAGCATGACAATCCCCAAAAAGGGAATGGCGGCCACAGACAGTTGCCCTCTCCTTATCCTCCCTGACTGAATCTTGTCTAGTTTTGCATTTTTCTACTGGCCCTGTCACTACTGGTAACATGAGACGGTACCTGCAGCCCATTCAAGTCACACAGGTAGTCCATCTCCTCCAGGATTGCACATCCATATGTGCTGATGTAAGAAGGTTTGCTGTGCCTCCCAGCACAGTCTCAAGAGCATCGGGGAGCTATCAGGAGGTGGGCTGTTACACCAGGTGTGCTGGACAGGGCCATAGAAGGGCATCAACTCTTTTGGTGGTAGGTCAGTGATGGTCTAGGGAGGCATATCTTTGGAGGGTCGCACGGACCTCCATGCACTAGGCAACAGTACCCTGACTGCTTTTAGGTGCAAGGATGAAATCCTCAGAGCCATTGTCAGACCTTACGCTGGTGCAATGGGCCCTGGGTTCCTCCAATGACCAGCCTTATATGCACAAAGTGTGTAGGCTCTTCCTGGATGACACAGGCATTGATGCCATTGAGAGGCCTACACGTTCCCCAGACATGAATCCAATTGAGAACCAATGGGATGTTATGTATCAGTGCTTCAGATGCCGTCAAGTAGCACCGCAGACTCTCAAGGAGCTCACTGATGCTCTGATCAGGTCTGGGAGGTGATCCACATACAGGAATGTAAAACTGGAGCAAGTGGAAGGAGGAAAAAAGCCAAAGCAAAGTATGAGTTAAAAGTGAGGTTAGATTGTGAAAACTGTGACAAAATAAGGGACATTCTGCTCAGACTGTAGGTGGCGCTAATGAGACCAGTCCTGAAGTCCTCTGTGAGTTCAGGTCAGCCCACTGCAATAAAGACACAGCAGCAGTTGAAGAAGAGAACACCCAAGAGCATCATGGGACTGAAGGCCCTGTCCTACTGTGAGAGGCTCAGAGAATTAAATGTCTTCAGTCTGGCGCAGAGGACGCTACTTTGGGATCTCACAGCTTTTAAAGTGGATTTGGATGAGTTAGCAGACAAGTAAAGCAGTAGATGGCCAAAGAAGCTTGATGGATGTTTGTCTTACAGTGTGAGGTTAACTGTAGTTTAGAAGGAAAACGCGAATTAGAAAGAATATGAAGGAATGTTACAGAATTAGGACAGACCTGAAATTCTGGAAATGACAAGAAAAGGGGTGACAACCTGCTGGGGTCCCATTTTAATGTGATGACCTGAAGGCTAGTTGTATTCTCCTAATGCAGTTCATCTTACATGTTGTCAAAATCAGGCTGAATGTAACTTGTCTACATCTTAAATTAAACCCTACTGCAGACCTAACATACAATGGGCTGAAGACCTTCTTCAGATATGAGTCTAGCAGGGCCTGGTGAAATCGAACAAGAGAGCACAGTCATGAACACTTGTGACTGCAGCCATTGATGTGTTGTTATCAATGTAATGGCAAGATCTGTAAGTCTGAGGTGTTTCACTTGTGCTGCTAATCTGACTTCATCCAGCTTTATATAAATAATGTCCTTGTCACCTTGGATCTGTGCTCATGTGGCTTAGTTATGGCTGGAGAGCCCCCTGACCACCTGACCTGCTGTCCAACAGCTGACCCTCCTCTTTATAAAGCATGTTGGGACTGATTGGCTGTCCACCCTCTGCCCTGCATCTAGTCTACTGACCAATCACCTCTTGTCCAGCTGTACTTTGGTCATGTTGTCCAGGTGTGACCGCAGTGCTGAGTGTCCTCTGAGTGTCTTCTGCTCTCTTTCTGTGTCCTTCTCGACTCACTCATATGTCTTAACTGTTTGTATCGACTCGAGCCTGATGGGAGCTCGAATGCCGGGAGAGTCTGTGGTGAAATTATTAGTGGAAGAGATTGATTTATAAATATGTGGAGACATATCAGGACAGTCATCAGTGCATTTTTATGTCACATTTTGATATGAACCTTCTGACCTACACTGCAAGATTGGCTTATTATTCTCTTTTTGTAATTTGTCACC
This sequence comes from Polypterus senegalus, assembly GCF_016835505.1. Taxonomy (NCBI): domain Eukaryota; kingdom Metazoa; phylum Chordata; class Cladistia; order Polypteriformes; family Polypteridae; genus Polypterus; species Polypterus senegalus. Next base: position 4,898 of record NW_024377100.1, on the reverse strand, counting down.
TGACAGACTCGCTGACGTTGTTCTTAAAACAAAGACATTCAGTTCATTTGAGAGGAGGCAGAAAAGAAGCAGGCCTGGGTGGGCCGTGCAATCAACGCCACCACAAGATGACGTCTCCTACCAAACTGACCCCTGGAATTCAATAAGGTCAGCAAAGAAAGAATCCGAGAATCTGGACACCCAGAATCTTCACTTTGTCTCATTTTCAACATCTGTTCGTTCACGGCGGTTGAAAACCTGCACAGCACAGGAGGTTGCTGTTTTTCCTCAGACTTGATTGTAATTATTGTTGTTCATTTTTTTCCATATTTACCATCGCTAGCTGGTAGACTGTTCTGTCATGAAGGACAGTGGCCTTATGTTGTGTAGTTCAGGTTAAACCTTTAAACTGAATACACCGTTAAGTGGGACCACATGTGGAAATGGACCTTCATGCCAGCTGCTCTTTGCTCAGCTCAGTCTCTTTCAGCCTCATTGGATTCCTCAAAATTATTTGTGCAGACCCCATTTGCTTTTAATATACGTACATCAAAGATTCAAGTTTTAGTAAAACTCAGGGCGAGATTTGCTAGCACCTTCTGATAAACATATTTAAGAAAGTGAATTCTGTTTTATATGAACACGATTAGGTCATCAGTGGTCCTCTTCATCTGGAGCTCCTGTCTATGACATGTCCTGCTGTCTCATGGTGGGTCATATCTGTTGGGGTATTTGTGCTTCTGAGTCAATCAAAGGTTTGGAGTTGATTATCAGAAGTTTCAAAGATTATTATTTCTGTCATCTTCTGTCTCTTTAAGACTCAGCCGTGTTCCTCTGGATGGCTGCCATGTTAAAGTCAGAGATAACAAAGACGACACAGCAGTGCGATCTGAGAGTTTGAGCTGTGAAGATCTGACTTTAGGACGGCTGACAGAAGAAAAGTGAGGACAAAAGTGGCAGCAGGTAAGTGAAAAAGTGACATCTGAACTGGACTGAGGTTAGTGAGCTGAGAATGAAAACACACAGGAGCAAAAGACAAAGAAGACGAAAAGCAGACGCCATGTTAGAGCTCCGGCCAGCACGAGGTCACCACAATCAGATCAAAGACTCGCCCTCAGCTTGTGTGCCTCTCACCCTCAGGGAGGTTCTGCTGCACTGCTCTGCTTCTTTGTATTCACAGAGAGGAGCTGGAGACATGTCAGGGGTCACTTGAACTGACCACACAGTTACACAGCTAGTGACAGTCACTTGTCATGTCCCACCAGATGACCAGGACAGTAAGAACTGCTGACTTGACACTCCATTGTGGCTCAGACTGTGGCCCAGAGGGGCTCATGTTAGATGTGTGTGAAGTGTCACTGAATATACTGATAATGTCACCAATCAGAAGGACACATGTACCCACTGGACAGACAGACAGACTGACATTGGTGACTGGCAGTGCTTCAGTGCCACACACTGGCAGTTCACATCACACATTTGCTGAGGTCTTGTGGGTTCCTTCTTTTCCATCAATGGTTACAAAGTGAACAAATGATCTGCAGTCGGCAGATGAGGACATGGCAGCCGTGTTTGCTGTCACAGTTTTTAAGATGTTCCTTTTCACGTTTACTGGTTCATTCTCACACTTGCTGTTTCTTTAATGTCTGTTCACATTTGCTCAAGTTGACTATTTTTGGTGGCTCTAATGAAATCCTAATGTTGTGTGTGTTAAAGTGTTAAAGATCTTAGTGTGCTGTACATGTTGATACCTGGAGCTGTCAATAGATGGCACTGTGATAATGGCGGGTATTAGTTGTACAATGAATCAGTTTTGAAGTGAAGACGCCATTCGACTGGCTACTGACGTCAGCCTCAGGCCCCCCATGACCTTCTTGTCATTATAAACGGCCCACCTGTCTGCACCTTACCTTCAGGTAGTGACTCCTAACAAGCATGAGATGCATTTCACTGCGTGACACTTGAAGCACACAACATTTCATTTAACACACACATTGTGTCCAGCAGGGGGTGCACTCTCCATGGATTGTGTTCTTTTGAATGAGAGCGGACTCGAGCCACACACATGGCGGAAATAATCAGAGTAGAAGACTATGGGACAAAAAGAGACAGATGTGTTTATGTGCTTTAAAATGTCGCTTCTACTGCCAAAATACAACATATAATCATTTATACAAACATATCAAGGCCAAAGAGAAGCCTTAGGAACAGTACAATCATCATCCGGTTCTTCAGTGGGGAGTCCTGACAAATCAAGAGTGAGAGTGGCAGGGCATGTGGAAGGCTTCAGGCTTCTCGGTGATTCTTTTCTAATATAAATACTCACATATTTTGTACAATTAGTATAACATCTTGTCAGGTTTGGGTAACTGCCACCTGAGCTGTGCTCTTCTCAGACCAGCATAGCACTTTTTACATCTGCTCTACTCATTCATGGCTTCTGCAGACTGTGGCCCTGGCCGTACATATTGATCAGCCTGCCTGCGTGTCCTTCACGTGATTCTGTCTGTCACCCTGTTAGTGTCACCCTGTCAGCTGGTTTGTGTGATTTCAGCTCTATGACCTAATAACATAATGTGTTTAGAATAAAACTCTGCAGACTACAGTGACACACTTCAAACTTATTACTACACAAATAGAAATAGGCACCCAAAAAACTTCAATCTGGCTTTAATGCCAACCATATGACATCAGCAATGGTGACTGAAGGAATAAGCCATTAGAGTCAGTGACAAAGAGCACAATGTGAGCAACAAAGTCACTTCTGCTGGTGTGCACAGAGACCTACTGCCGTCTGCCCAGTAAGCCCACAGCATCGTCAGGTGAATGAACAACACAAACAGCACAGCAGACAAATACACAAGCTGACTGTCATCAGTGTTTAACTGTTCTGGTGTTCTTTACTGTAAACTCGTTTATGAATCGTGTGAAATCCACTTGTTGAAGGGCATCAGTGCTCGACTGTCGAGTCTGTCCTGTTATATCAATGACCTCAGTCTATTTGACAGCAAGGCCTGCTTTGATAAAGAACTCTCCACGCTGGCATTAGGGACCGGTCAAGATAGATAGATAGATAGATAGATAGATAGATAGATAGATAGATAGATAGATAGATAGATAGATAGATAGATGATTTGTCCCAATGGGGTAATTAGGCTTTTTACAGAAGTTCATAATTACATTAAATTTATATTATAACAAACAACAAACCCTTACAAATATACACCAGAAAGACTGAAAAGAAAGAACATTTCCGATTTGGCCGTTCCAGTCCCTCTGAGGCCCTCTACAGGCGTATTGCTGTTGGTATAAAGGAGCCCCAGTCGAGTTTCTTGCTACACTTCTGCTGATTAATTTGTTGTCTGAAAGTCCTCAGTGTTGTTGTTTCAAAGCAGAAATCTGAGACCTTAAAGCAGAAAGCATTAAGATTTGGATTCAAGCATTTCATAAATGTTTCATGCTATGCATATCTGTAACCTTTATTTTTTCATGCATTACACTTCAGTCCAAAAAAAGCTTTGATTTTAGTGAGAGGGATTTAAATTGAGAGGCAAGTTAATTTGGCTAGTAAAATAATGACTGATGGCTCATTTTCTGAAAGGCGCCCCAGTTGGAACTGGTTTAGGCTAACAGAAAGGAGACGTGATAAGGCAAAGGGCTGGAACCTTGTCTTGCAAAAGTCTGAAAAGTAAAAAAGAATTAGAATCATTTAAAGCCATGTAGCCACCAAGTCTGGTGCATTGTTATTAGCTAAAAGCTACCTGCAAACATACCATAGCTTATATGTGACAAAGTTTCCACTAATCAGACCTTCAGTGACTTCTACGTCATTCGTGAACATCATAAATTGGCTTGTATGTTAGGTTTCTATTTCTGATGAACACGTAAAACATGCTTAGGTTTTTATTTAGATCAAGGACTGTGTGGAATTTCGACTACATGTTTCTGAGCCGAAACATACATGTAAGCTGAATATGCAGAAGGGACGCGAATAAGTGACATAGCTGTATACACATTTTGATGTCCGGCACTCATGTAATTTTGTTTCTTGTCCAGCAGTTTCAGTAAACATGGCAAATTTCCCAACATCCATTTTTTTCTCATAATGACCAGCCTGTATTGAAGTGTTAATCTGAAAATGAAGCTAAAAAAGTTAAGAATTTCCATTTCTGGTCTAGCCTCTTTAATCACTTAAATGCAGTTCTTCTTTAACAGTCATAACAAGTATTAATCAGTCAGAGGCTAAATCTTCAAAAAAAGAGGGAAAAAAATGAATGGTAACCCACTAAAGCTGTGAACTGGGCATTGGGTTTCGAGGGGGAGTCAAAATAAGCCTTTACGGAGCTGTTGTTTGTCTTTACTCCTTGATTTACTAGAGAGTCCTTTGAGCTGAACTCCCTTTTTGAAGGCCAATGATATGAGGCCTTAGGCACGTCTCTCATATAGCGAAGGCCTGAATTACCAGTTACATTGTGATTATTGACCGTAAGCCGGGAGAAGGTTAGGACTAGGAAGGTTGAAAGCTAGTCTGCTGGCATAAAACAGCGAGTTCGAAAAGTGAGCTCCGTTAGAAGATGAAAGTATGAGCACGAAGTTCAATAATTTTTTTTTTTTTTTTTTTTTTTTTTTTTTTTTTTTTTTTTTTTTTTTTTTTTTTTTTTTTTTTTATGCGGCTTGTGCATTGTTTAATGTTACACAGATAATGTTTTGTAATCAAAAAAAAAATTTTTTATTGCCACATGTTTTTAACCCAACAGGGAAAATGTTTGTTTTGTCGATTAAAGCAATTGATGTATTGAAGCAAGGTACGGTAGGCACGGTGGGGCCAAAACCCCCCCCCCCCCCCCCCCCCCCCCCCCCCCCCCCCCCCCCCCCCCCCCCCCCCCCCCCCCCCCCGGTTACTTTCCACAGTGATATAC
>NW_024377099.1:0-24485 GCF_016835505.1 Polypterus senegalus | reverse complement strand
AAGGATGAATGAAAAAGTAAAAGGGAACAAAAAAAAAGTAGAGAAGAAGAAAAAAAGTAGAACGTCCAAGGAGGTTCAAAATCGGGCTGGATACACATGTAGAGCAGGTTAGAGATAATGAAAGTACTAAAATTGAAAGTCTCAAAAAACTGATAGTAAAGATCACATTAGCACAAACAAATGGAAAGTATTACTGGTGAAATAATGGAACAGCAAAAAGAGATTGAATATATGGATGGATGATATGACAGAGCTACTTCAAGTTTAATTTCAAAGAAACTAAAATTTGGGGTCTGTTTATATTTATGATCACGGAGAAGCTTATGCAACATGGAATTGAAAGATTTAAAAACGATTGACGTTTAGAAATTCAAAGCCAAAATGGATACAAACCATAGGTCCAAAAGTATCGTACTTTACACTTAAATTTATCTAAAAAACAGGCAAAGAAGTTTTTGATAAAAAGAAAAGGTTTGATAATGGCAGGCACAGCAGGAAATCTGATGCTGTAAGTAAGATATTGTTTCCTCCTTTTCTATAATTGAAAACTTCATATTTCTTCTTCAGTTATTTTCCATTTCAAAATAATTAAAACCATTTAAATTAAATTAAATTAGATAAACTTATTAACCCCAAGGAGAAATGTAAGTAGCAGAAACAAAGACAGACTTTTGGGGACAAACGATACAATAAATCAATAGACAGAAAAAACATATAAATAATAAATAAATGTATATTATGCAGAAATTATAAAGTGAATTTAAAAGCGTTAGTCCGGGATGTTGGAAGGAACCATTGAATTAGTATATCAGTGGGCAGAAAACCCAGAGGGGCCTCAGCACACCATGAATTAATGATGCTACGCTCATATGCTCTCAGACTATTCAGAACCCAAGATGTGATGTTTCACCTTCCCATTTCAGTAAACCCGCATGGGCTACCAGTCAGACTATTAGGAAAATGTGAGGTTGCTGTAGATTTATAACTTGTTAGCAAAAAAAGAGGTTAATGGCATTTTGGTGAAAATAAAGACAAAATAAACAAATTGAATATGTATCACTTCATCCCTAATGCATTTAGCCAAAAATGGCTTTACTGGCTCACCGGGCTAAGATTAACTCGACAAGCCCTTTTTTTTGTACAAATCTGAGTTGTAATTCCAAGTTTGTTGAGCATTCACATGGTATTTGGGCTCAACATCTTGGGTTTACCGCCTGTCTTAGAACATGTAAACACAGCAGAGCCCCGTGACTAAAAAAGTTCCAAGAGATCATCTCCTGGGGGGGACAGAGGGAATTTTGTGATGCCATCCAGTTTTACCACTATCCTCTTTCCACAGAACTTCAAAAGATTCTGGTCTCAGAATTAAAAATAAAATTGTGCTCTTTTCCCCTGAATTCCAAGCATACAATATTAGATTCGACCTTCCCTTTTATCATTGCAGATCAGTTTTAAAAACCTAGGTAAATATCACAAGTAAACATAAAACTCTTTATCAACAAAATTTCACCGCCTGTATGGAGAAAAATTTAAGCAAGACTTGCATAGATGGTCAACCCTTCATCTCACTCTAGTAGGAGAATTAACGTTGTAAGATGAATATCCTTCCTATGCTTCTCTTTTATTTCCAAAACATTACAATATACATTAATAAATCATTTTTAAGCAATTAGATTCAACCATAACCTCATTATTTGGAACTCAAACATCCACTTATCAAAGAGCCACCCTGCAAAGACCTAAGGCAGAAGGTGGCATGGCTCTCCCCAACTTTCAGTTTTTACTGGCAGCAAACATACAACATATAAAACCTGGACATGGAAAAAATAGACTAACAGACAAGCTTTGTAATAGAAAAAAAACCTGCAGTACTTTATATTCCCTGCTTTGTCCCCCTAATAAATGCAAGTTATCCCCAAATATGCTAATAACCCAATTGTGCTTCACCACCAGAATATGGAACCAAAGTAGAAAGCTTGAGAACAGAGAATCTTTTTTCTGTGGCACCTCTGCATGAGAACCACCCTTTCAACCCACGCAAACGATGCAGTTTTTAATATCTGGAAAACATTTGGGATTAAATTACTTAGACATCTTTATATAAACAACATCTTTGCATCCTATGAACAATTACATTCCAAATTTAACTTTCCAGCAACAATTTCTTTCAATTTTCTTCAAATTAGAAACTTTGTTAAACAGAGCCTGCCGATTTTCCTTATCTCCCACCTTCCCATGCTGGAAAAATTGCCGTTCGGGGACTCAGACAGCATTTCTGCAATATCTATACTAATAAAAGGCAAAGCCCCTACTGACTGACCACCTACCTCACTCATCACTAATTCTCCAACTTCCCGTAGGTAGAAGGCTGGAAATTTGGGAGGCTCACCTACGCTTTACAAAAAGTTAGGCAGGTTTCATTTTGAAATTTACGCCAAAAGGTCATAACTGAACCTACTTACGCATATATATAGCCCTAGCCTGCAGCTCGGGCGCCATGTGAGGCGGAGTTAAGGCCCACATCGCCACGCCCCCATGTAATTGAGTGCCTGCCCATATAAGGCTGCCCGGGCCAGCAGCAATCCAATAGACACGCTGCCGCCAAATATTCGGAGGTGAAGGACTGTGCTTATGCAAACGGATGAGATGATCGGGGATAGACTAGTGTTTGGCACAAACTCAGGAAAAGTGCGAGAGAAATTTTTAAGTCCCGGGTCTTAGCTAACATTAAAAAAGCCGGACATCGCAAGATCACAAGAGATAGCACAAGCACAGCTGAGAACCTTCAATGTATGTACTCTGAGCGCTCACGGAACTGACTGTGAACGCGGCACGCACAAAAAGCAAGAGCTCCAAAGAGCGCTGAAACAAAAATGCTTTCACAATTGAGAAGGCATCAAAAGAATATGAAGCATGGACATACAAGCATACCCATAAGGTAGGTACCATGGAAACAAAGCACACGGTGGAAAAGTCAATGTCCAGCTAAAGACTGTAAAAATGTGGTAAATTGAACCACTTCCTAAACTTTGCAGAACTGGAAAGGTAAACCCATGCAGCGGTGTGTGATGTCTCAAAAAGAGGAAGACGAAATGTTTATTGATGCAGTAAGAAAGGAACAACCCCCTGAATCTGAACAAGCCTTTGTAGACATATCAATAGGAAAGCAAGGGTAAAGCTTAAGTTTAAATTAAGTTCATAGACACACTGCCCTTTAAAAATTCCGGGGGCAAATCCACAACTTACCGGAATGCCTGTTAAACATCTTAGATTCATGAGTAGCATTTGGGTAATGAACACTTTCATGAATGAAACCTGTTATCTTTACAACAGTTGGCAAATACGGGAAAGTAACTTGAACACAACACATCCCCCCAAATAAGAACCTGATTGAAAGAAATAAAATAATCAAATCCTTTTATGACAGAACACTCATAACAGTCACAAAAAAATTACATTGACAATCATGTTACGCTACTTTTAAAATGTTTTTCTTTTTAATAACTTTTGACACTACTTCTCCGCCATGAAGCTGGTATTTTGCTAGTATAAAAATATTTTACAGTCCCTCCCTTTAAACGATCCAAGAGGACAATGGGAAAAAGATCTCCACCAACATATCAGAAAAGGAGGAAGGTAGCAATGCAGAGAATTCACTCAAGCTCCCTATGCTAAAGCTTTACAATTATTCAACTCAAAATTAAATTATCAGCACATCTGTCTCGCTTAAAACTGTCCAAAATGTTTCCAGGGTGAGACCCAAACCCCGTGAACGTGAAAATCAATTTTCAGTCTCAGGGGGTCACATGTTTTGGGCCTGCACCAAATTAACATCATTCTGAAAAAAATCTTTAAGTGCCTTCAGACAGCTGTGGTGTCCCAATCCCTCCAACCCATTAACAGCTGTGTTTGTGGGCCTTGAGGGGCTTCAAGTTGAGAAGGACAAACAAACTGTGATTGCCTTTACAACACTATTGGCATGCAGACTTATTTTGCAAACCCAAGAATCCTAACTCTCCTTTTAAGACAGTGGGTAACTGATGTTTTATATTATTTGAAATTTGAAAAAATCTAATTCTAACTTAGGGGGATCTGCAGAACTTTTTCAACACCTGGCAGGATCTAATCAATAATATTTTAGAATAAGCTCTTAAAGCACTGAGGAAGAGATTCTCTCCCCCTTTCTTTTTCCTTCCATTTATCTGTATCCCTATTAAACTCATCAATGTATTTATTTTTAAGTTTTATTCCATTGGCCATGCTCTCTTTCTCAGGGGTGGGTGTTGATTTGTTTTCAATCCTATTTTTTTGTAAAAATTGATCTATTTGTATGGAATGATTAAAATACAATCAATACAATTTAAAATAGAAGAGACTTGTGGTATTTGAAAGCAATGACAGGAAGAAAGCCCTTCTTTAAAAGGACAAAATAGGGCCATGAAATAATGGCTGTGGACTACTGCAGACTGTACAAAGTGGAATGTAACTGAGACCACAGGTGTGACGTTGGAATTCTGGAATTTCCCCGTTTTGCACATGGGGGTGGCAGTAATGGAGACAGTCTGGGCTGACAAGAATGAGTCAATCCTTTTGAATCCTGAAGAATACATATTAAATGATATTTTTTTCTTTAGGAGACCAAGGAATTATGGGCTTACAGGGAGAAAGAGGGACTGAAGGTCCAGGGGAGCAAAGGTAACATATATCAATAAGTATATTTAAAATTTTGAAGGAAAATTCAGAGCTGATTCCCTGAAGATAAAGACAGATGGTAAGATCTTGTCAAAGTGGTCAGTTGTCTGACTTGGACCTGATAGCTCCAACAGTCATGTTTTAAATGTAATCTCTAAAATTTATTTGTTTTTACTGCAGTTGTTTTCATATGCTTACTATATGCATCTTGATAGCTAGCTAGATTGTTTGGGATTGAACTTTATTTGCCCCCAGATATGTAGGCATTGCTCAGGTCTCAAGAGAAATCAAGGATTAAACTGAACTGTATTTTACCACCCTTTTTGTTCAGTTAAAAGTCTTACCTGCAAGCATCCATCTTAAAATTTTTTGATCTTTTCCTTTTCCAGGGGGACAAAGGAGAAATGGGAGAGCCCGCCAATTTGGGGGCTGGAGGAATTATGTTGTCCTTTCAGCTTCAAAACCTGTGGTTTCAAGTGCAAAAATAATTCTGTTATGTTCTTTTTCTAATAACATTTATCATCTTGCCTTCAAGTAAGCTTTTGGGTGAATGAAACCCAGTGACAAGATTAAAAATGACAAATTAAATACAGGAAGAATATGATGATGTTTACTCTGCTTGGGAACTGAAAGGAACTCAGACTGTGTTTTTTTCTTTTTCCACAGGTGAGCCTGAGTACCTGGCATTCTGGGAAACCCCGGCGCAAGGTACATCATTTGGGACTGTTTCCTTTTAAATAAAAAGGGTGTGTATCAGATTTAATATATCTGATATGAAAAACCATGCCATTTATAATATTAGATTTTAATATAAACAAAAGATGAGAATGAAACATTTTAATGTGAAAGCCCTCTGAATTTTTTGTATTACTATAAATAAAGTAATTTGAATAGCTGATTTTGTCATAGCTGATTTGCACATTTTAGAAAAAAAGTGAGAAAACCTTATTTTGCTAGAGCCATAATGAAAGGAAATATCCATAAATGTGAAATAGAATGTCTTTCTGTCTGTTCCCTATACAATCCTTTCACCTTTGACTAATCTGACCAAAAAGTTTTATAGTTTTACTCTTTAGAACCATACAAACAAGATAGACTATTTTAGAACTTTAAATTTTGATCCTAGGGGGTTTTAGCATTTTCTTTTTCTGTGAGCTACAGTTTGCATCAGTGCCACCTGCTGGGTCAGGGAAAAAGTGAAAAATTTTTAACAGACTGGCCAAAAACCAGCAGACAAAATGACCAGAGCTTAACAAGACTTACCTGGGAAATGGCACATGCTGCTTTTATAGTGCGTCCATAATGTCTGGGACAAGACACATTTTTCTTTGATTCCTCTCTGCCCCACAGTTTAAAATTACAAATAAGGCCATTCAAACTTTGTGATTACATTTCACATTGCAGACTTTCATTTAAGAGGATCTGATACATTTCAGCAGCAATGAGGCTTGATTCAGAAATTACGTACTTGAGGATTTTGCTGATGAAGACAGCAAATTTTTGCAGCTAGATAAAAAATGCAATTATTGAAATGAAATTCAAATTTGTTCTGATTTTGTTCAGGTTTGATGCTCCATTATTTCAGACCATATTGAAACCTTAACACACAAAGTGTAGAAAATTCCCTCTAATTACAATGAGAGGTCTAATACATACCCAAGAACGCCTTACCCTTAGTAAGAGTTTAATTCAATAGGTTCAGTAATGGATAGAACCTTTGCTCTTATCTGATCCATTTTTCTGATGATGACTTCTGTAAATCAGGAAAGAGAGAAAATAACCACCCATACAAATGAACACAGTAAAAAATACAGTAATATATTAGAGAAAAACCCAAACATAATTATACATATATTCTCCCTAGAAATTCAAAAATAAAGAAAACAAAAAAATAATGATTTAAATGGTAATATTCTTGAATAATCACCTATAATGGAGTTGAACTAGTGGAAAGAAAAGGAAAAGGTTACAGAGGGAACATGATTATTAACTAGCACATACCAGTATATGTTAACAGATACACCCTTTTTGTAGATAGATAGATAGATAGATAGATGAAGATAGATGAAAATAGATAGATATGATAGATAGATAGATGGGATAGGATAGATAGATAGATAGATAGATAGATAGATAGATATTTATTAATCCAAGGAAATTCACATAATCCAGCAGCAGTATACTGATACAAAGAAACAATAAAATTAAATAGTAATAAAATGAAAAATAAAATTAATGTTAGCATTTCTCCCCGGTGGAATTGAAGAGTTGATAGTGTGGGAGGAACATCTTTTTAGTCTGTCAGTGAGCAGGACAGTGACAAAAGTCTGTCACTGAAGCTACCTCTGCCTGGAGATGACACTGTTCAGTGGATGCAGTGGATTTTTCCCATGATTGACAAGAGTTTGCTTAGTTTGCTTTATTTACTTTTTACCCCACAATAAAAAAACCCCAGTCCCTTTTTTCCCGAGATCCTTATTCTGTATATCTTCTAAAAGATTCAACCAGCCTATGTAATCCACAGTTAATTCCAGGTTACATTTAAAAGTCTAAAGTCGAAAACATAGTGGCGCTTTCCCTTGAAGCTATAATGGAGTGTTTCACCAGTTTGGGCCAAACCTGTCCTTGAAGCCATTGAACGTCACTCAGGTATCATTGCATTAAACCATCTCTCAATATGAAGCAGATGACGAACCTTCAATAGTAAAAAAGGCAGCATCTCACACAGACATCCTCCAATGGTCCATCCACCACTTTTAATCGCATAATCCACACATGTCGCTGTCTTGTGTTTTTTTTGAATGCCCCTTGAACTCCCTCTCCAGTTTCCTTCTTTTGCTTTTCCAGAAGCTGCATTCCTTTTTTTTGAAGAAAATACATCACCTTACGCCACAGAACAGCACATTACACTAGGACCCACAGAAATTGCACCACCTTGTCCCCTTAAATTAATATCCTCAATTATTTAATTCCCAAGACATATATTTTCAAGGAGAACAAGTGCAGAAACAGATCAAGTAGACATGATATGTAGAATCAGCTACAGCAGAGAGAAGCGGTCTGAAAAAAATTTCCAACAGTGTATCTTTCTGTCTCTATGTTTTTGTTCAGGGAAAAACCTGAGAAAAGGCGATGAGGGTCCTGCAGGTCCAAGAGTAAGTGGTACACCTTTATATTAAAGAAAAAAAAGTTTTAATGTTAGATGAGGGCACGGGTGACAGTGTTTAACATGCAATATGTGATGTAGTTATATATATATATATATATATATATATATATATATATATATATATATATATATATATATATATATATATATATATATATATATATATATATATATATACCTGTATATATATTGTAAAAAAAAACTTGGAAGGAGACAAGACGTGATTTTCTGAGACACTTAACACCCCACCAGACAAGGCAGGAGACAAAAGGACAGCTGCTGTACGGGCCCTTTAAAATGATCGACATGCAGTGCGAAAAGCAGAACACGCAGCTTGGCAGCAGCAGAAACAGCAATCCAGCAGCTGATTCCCTGAACCCTTAATGTGCGTCAGCCCCCTTCACGACGCAGCCGCAAAGATGAAGTAGCTGGACGTAGCCTGCCCCTTGGGTGATGGGGGTGGGTGGTGAGCCATATATATGTGACAGATAGGGGGTGCTCACCCCTTGAACCCCTGTTCACACCCAAACACCAGGTAAAAGTCCAAATTGACTTTATTAAATCGCACAGTGCAAAAAGCACACTTCCACCACCATACTCATAAATCACAATAATACAAACTAAACCATCCTTCCAGCTCCCAGACCCCGGGGCCGGCCTGGGAGCCTCACAGTCTTTTATATCCCTGACCCGAAGTGTTCCAATCCCCAGTCCATGTGACTCCAATCACTTCCAGGTCGGGTACAAGTCCTTTCTCACCCGAAGTACGCCATTCCTCTTGTCCATGTGTGCTTCTCCGGGCATAGGAAAAATTCATATTCCTCCCCTGCAGCATCCCCAGTGCCCCATGCATCCAGCGGGGCTGAGTAAAAAAACTATAATGTCCATGATGCCTTGCTGGTTTTCGGGTGACCTATACTGCAAGGAGAGTTCCCCCCGGGCCCTTGGGGGGTATTCGATCCCCAGACCCCAAGATAAAGTTCAAATTTTGGATAATAATATCCAAATAATAATAATGCAAAAGCACCCTCCACTATACTCATAAAAATCAATAATTAAATTAATACAATAAACCTCCACTCCAAGACGCATTGTCACCTTCCCCCAACTCAGCTCAACCGCCTGGGATTTCCCACAGTCCTTATATTCTTGACCCGAAGTGTTTGATCCCCTAGTCCATGTGGATTACCCAGCACTTCGGGGTCAGGGTAAATTTCCCTTTTTTCTTCAGCCCGAAGTATTTCACAGTCACGAGGACAGAAGAAATAAAGTACTCCAGCTGAAGAAAAAAAGGAGCCCCCTGACCCGAAGTATACTGAAAACAAGAGTCCTTGAGCCTCCCCTGCAGTGTCCTCTGGTGGCCCCCATTGATCCAGCAGTTTCCGTGAAGGCTACACTATGTCCATGATGCCCGCTGGACCGGGCATCTCTATGTTGCAGGGGGGGGCTACACCTCGTTTGGGGTATTGGCTGGGATAAGCTGCCAGCCATTGTCCACAATATATATACATACCTATAAACTTGAGGAGAAACTGTCTTTTACATGACCTTTGGGGTCAGAGCATGGGACATGTCACCCCTGAGCAATTTTCAGGTTGTTGTCAGTTTTACAGATGGAACTGCAACAAGGTTAAGGGGCCAAGGGTTTAAAGGGGACATTAGATGGAGGATTCAGGCTGGTGCAAGAAAGGGATATCAAGGAATACAGCAAATTCTTGAATTATTCTATGATTTTGTTTGAATAATTCTATATTAAATTGCTAAACTGCCAAATTATTTATCTTAATAATCCAGTTGCTATATCTATGTCATTCCCAAGAGAAGATGATCACAAACATTTGTAGTAATAAAATGCATTACATTTGTCACCCAACAGATGGCTCATCACAAATATTAAAAACGATTCCAATAAAAAAATGGCATATAACAGAGACATCTATCTATCTATCTATCTATCTATCTATCTATCTATCTATCTATCTATCTATCTTTTAAAAAAGTAAGCAGTAAAAAGAATGTTTGTTGTTAATTGTACTAGTTTCACAAAATAATTTTACATTTATTATTTTGCATGTTTTCCCATCAGGGATTGCTGGGGCCAAAGGGTCAGCAAGGACCAACAGAAATTATTGACTATGATGAAGAATACATGAAGCATTTAGGTAAACAAATGAATAAAGAATAAAACATTTAATGTGACAGACTGTTTAGGAAGTGTAGCCCCAAGTGGCAAAGTATAAGGAGTAAAGCAGTCAGTTGCTACCAATGACTGGCTTTAAAAGTGAGTCAATTCAACATACAAGGTCCAAATTTAAAAAACATGAAAACATCATACTGCAACCCGTAATAATTTTGGAGAGGTTTTATAGGGAAATGGGAGTTTGTGCCAACTGACAACATCTAACATAGAGAGACTAGGGAAAGTATTCAGACCCTCCATGTTTTTTGCACTTTGGGATGTTGCAGCCTGATGCTATATAATTGGGAAATTTTTGCTCTTATCAAACAAAAACCACAATACTGTACCCCATAATGATAAAACAAAAACAGGATTTTTGAATGTTTACAGATTTCTAAAAACATAAACAAAAATATATATCCCATTGACACAAGTATTAGATCCTTTGCTATGACACTTGAATTTCACTTAGGTGTATCTCATTCTATTGATCATCGTAAGATGTTTCTACTTTGTTTTGAAATCCACCTGTGGTCAATTCAATTCATTAGACCTGAGTAGAAAAGGTGCACAGCTGCCTAGGAAGACCCCAAATTTGATAAGAGGTGACCAAGAACTCAATGTTCACTTGGCAGAGCTCCACAAAACCTTGTGGAGATGGGAAAAAACTTCCAGTAGGACAAATGCAGCCCTATACTCCACCAATCTGGGTTTTATATGGGTGACACATGGAGTTTTCAAAAGCCAGACTGTACTGTTAGCCCTCAATTCTAAGCATTGCATCAAGAGCAAAACCAGGCATCCTATCACCTGTACAATACCAACGTTAAACATGGTGGTGGCTGCATCATACTGTAGGGCTGTTTTTCAGTGGCAGGGACTGGGAGACTAAACAGTGCTGAGGGATTGGTAAACAACAACAACATAATAATACAAATGTATTGTGTTTATATAGTGCCTTTCCCATGCTTAAAGTGGTTCACAGAAATTCACTTAAACAGGGCTTTTTAATATTGAAAAACACTAAATAAAAGATAAATACAGGATATACAAAGCATTGAAACTGAATTAAAGACAAAAGAACAGAATAAACTAAAAATACAAATAGTACAGGAAAAATCTGAACAAATAATATAATTTGATACAAATGCAAATCATCCTGACCACCTGGGTGGAGGGGTCTCAACTGAAAGAAGAGTCAGGATGTCCGGTCAGTTAAATGCCTTCCTGGACAAATGAGTTTTGGGTGAATTCAGTTGGCTGATGTCATTAATTTAGGAGGTCATTCCAAAAGTCTGGACACTATAAGTGAAGGCTCTGTCCTATAGAACGATGTTACTTTGGGGCACAATAAAATGGCCGGAATCAGTGGACCTTAGTAGGCAGCAGATGAACAGAGCAAAGTGTAGAGATCTTTTTAATGAAAACCTGCTACAGGGCACTCTGAACTTCAGATTGGCTGAAGGTTCTCCTTTCTGCAGGGCAAAGCAAATAAAACACAGGGAGCTATGGGGGAGCTCTGTGAATTTCTTTAGTAGCCCAGCCAGAGCCTGGACTTAAACCCAACTGAACATCTCTGGAAACACCTGAACACAACTGTCCCCTGATAGTCCCCATACAACCTGACAAACTCTGTAGAGATGAATGGCAGAACATCTCCAAACCCAGGGTGTGTGAAGCTTGTCACCTCAAACCCAAGAATACCCACTAGAATGGCTGCCAGAGGCTTCAAAAATTACTGAGTAAAAGATTGTGACACTTAGGTTGATGTTACATACATTGATTGTTGATTCCATTTTGGAATATAGAGTCTTGCATGAAGAAGGAAGAAATTAATTTAAATGATTTTAGCACAAAGTTGCAACATGACAAGATGTGAATTAGAGAAAGGGGTCTGAAGAGTTTCTGAAGGCACTTGTGAAGCCAAATGTCTGGTGGTCTGGCATGCAAACCCACCTTCAAGGTTTATTCACCAAATTTTGCACAGATTCCCCATTTGTAAAGGAGTAGACCATTGACTATATTTTGTTCTGAAATATTTCTTTTGAACTCTCCACCTGCACTTTATTATAGCAGCATTTTTGGGATATGGCTCAGGTATGCAAAGTTGTTCTCCACGGAGGGCTTAATCAGTGAAATTTGATTTGGGGCCAGAATTTTCTTTCCTAGTGCATTTTTAGTGACTGCACCTGCACTTTATTCCACCCAGGCAACACCGGTAACCAACTAGTTTATTATAAAAGGAAGCTAAATAAAATATATTCATCAATCCAGCTATTTTAAATAATCATAATACAGCTTAGGGCTGCAAGGATCAAGAAAACTGCAATCAATTAAAAGTAATACCAATACATTTCTTATTTTTTCATGCATGCTGTTACATCATAACTGTTCTGATTGCTCTAGTGTAGAGTTGAATTGCTGTGATCTTGCACCACAAAGCCTCTCCATTTGAAGATCTGCACTGTGGTGAACTGTTGGTTGTCAGTTTCAAACCTGCAGTCTCCTTCAGAGGCAAGCACTTTGTCACATGAGCTTAATTGAGAGCTCCATCCTTCAGCCCCACAGAGCACATCTTTACCACTGTGAATGGTGGGCTTCTCTGGCAACGTCAACTGATCACTCTCTGTGGCAGCCCCCACACCTGTTTCTGTGTTGTGTGACCATTACACTCCAGCTGTCCACAGTGCAAAACACATCCTTGTAGACTTCACAACGAAGTCTTTCAGTTCAAGATGTGTACTGTGGTGAACTATTGGGAGTCTGTTTTGAACCTGCAAACCCAGGGCCCTCATGTATAGCAGTGTACGCACATAAATGTTATGTAAGAACTTTTCACGTTCAAATCAGCAGGTATAAACCTACACTTGGCGTAAAGCCATGCACTTTTCCACAGTACTCACACCTTGTCGTGACGCAAGTTCTCCACTCAGTTTTGCAGACTGGCGGCACCCACGCCAAAGCAGTGCTACTGTTAGTGGTTACTCTTTAATTTTCCTGAAGCGGCTTTATAAATACAGTACAATCTGTAACTAACCGCATATTGTTTATAACTGTAATGCATCGGAATGTAATTAACTTGTAACAATATAATGGTCCAGGGAATAGCCATAGTATTCCAAATGCCATAACTGCTTTAGAGGCCAGTACTCACCTGCACCATCTTCTTCTTTTTTTCTTCTTTCAGCTGCTCCTGTTAGGAGTTGCCACAGTGGATCATCTTTTCCATATGACTCTCACTGCACCACTCAGAGTATTTATATCACTGCATCTGAGTGTAATCACAGCAGCAGCTGATCGGATAGATAATTATCGGGTATGCATCAAGCTACACGCTGCCTCAGCCACGCAAAACATTTCAAAGTCTTTCCTGTACGGACCTCGCGGTTCAGAAACAGTTTCATCCCAAGAACTTTAAACGCACTCAATCAATTGTCCTTGTAGAACTGTTTGTACTTATAAGTACAATTACCTCACTGTAAACTTGCACTACAGTTATAATATTACACAACCTGAGCTACTTTATAAAGCACATATTTACATATGATGACAATATCATTTTAAGATGAAATGCAGCAAAATATGTTTATTATATTATACAGATAAAACTTTAACTTCATTTAAATAATCTATATTCTTCACTGGGACTGGCGTGAAGGATAGAATAATTAAACATGTACTACGTAAGATATTTCAGTGTTTCTTTAAACGCTTTGAAGAATCGGCTTAAGCTTACAGATGGCTTAACGTCTATTACAGAGCTGATTGTGTGGCAATACTTTACCCCTTACTTGGAGAAAGAAAAGCAAGGACTGCAGGAGCGGCCACACCAATATATATTGAATATAAAACAGAAAGAGAAAATAACGACACAGCTAAAAACACAGCAGCAAATTTCGACAAAAGGTAAATGCTTGTGTCATGAGCACGAGGCGCTTGCAGTGTCTGCAACGGATGTGGCCATCCACTGTGCATAAGATACCATATTGACATTGGTGGGCGAAGGAGCCACCGATTCTTCCTCTGCCCAATGCCACCGCAAACCTAGAGCCGCCCATGAGTACTGCTGCAATAAATCATTTCATCGAAGGTTGTGCACAATCACTGCGCCGTGAAACCCATGTTTAATAACATGCTTTAACTCCTATCATCATGAAAATGATATCACGTTTACATCTCAATATTTTAGTTATTCAGAGAGCTGTAATGATTATGTCCTGTGGGAGGAAGAGAGCCGGTTTAAGAAGCAAGTAGTGGTTCACACACATAGAGCACATAGAAGATCAAATACAAAACAAAGCATTTAACGTATACTTTAATTACTATGATTTGAGAAACTGGTTAATTAAACGATTTTGCTGAAATTTTATATTTTCCCCTCGTTTTCCCATTGTCTTTCACAGAAGGCTGAGCTTAAGGCATTAATATTGATTTGCATATTCAAAGAGGCATAATTCTGGGATAAGTTGGCTGGGACAGAAGGCACATGCACGAAGCAAGCTACTTTTAACGCTGACCGGGATTTACGGAACGGAAGAACGCGGAAGTTGGAGTCTACACAAATTCCTGCATCTGATTTTTCTGGCGTAGCACATTTCGCTTTTGTGCTTACGCTCATGTTATAGTGCGAATTCTACACACGCTGTTATACATGAGGCCCCAGGTCAGAGCAAGCTGTTGCTGTCACGCGGACCTCAATGGAGAGCTTCATCCATCAGCCATGCAGAGCCAATCTCTGACCTCTGTGAGTGGTCACGCTCAGCTGATCGCTCTCTGTGTCCGCCCACCTTTTTCTGCACAGCGTCACCACTGCACACTACCCGTTCACAGTACAAATTCCACCTTGTCAGCAGTTGAATTACTGTGGACTTGCACCTCTAAGCCTCTCAGCGTAATATCTCACTGTCGTGAATCGTGAGTCAGTTTCAAACCTACATTCTCCAGTTGCAGAGCTGAGTTCCTTGTAACTTGAGCTAAATGGAGAGCTCAGTGCTCTTCTCTGGTGACATCGGCTGACTCTCTCTGTGTCAGACCCCACCTTTTTCTGTGCAGTGTCACCAGTACACTCCACCCACCCACAGTGCAAATACCACCCCTGTCGGCAATTGAATTACTTGTGTACTTGCACCACAAAGCCTTTCAGTTTGAAGATTTGCACCATGATTAAGTGTCAGTGGTCAGTTTTGAACCCACAATTTCCTGTTTCAGAGACGAAGTCTATACTACTAGTACAACACAAGAAAAATCCATAAGAGAGAGACGTATCTTTCAATGTGAATTGCCTCTATATTTAAATTGAGTCTCATACATTCAATTTATCCTGGTTTGTTTGAGGAAAATTAAAACTTAATATGAACGGTCCATAATTTCAAAAACTGAAGCTTCTATACTACAGGACAAGAGTAAATTTCAGATAATAAAGAAAGAGAGACTATTACAGCAGGCATGTATGTTATAGGGCAGCACAGTGGCGAGTGGTAGCACTGCTGCCTCGCAAGGAGGACCCGGTTCGCCTCCGTACATCCCTGTGTGGAGTTTGCATGTTCTCCCCGTGTCTGTGGGTTTCTCCGGCACTCGGCTCCTCCGACAGTCAAAAGACATGCAGGTTAGGTGCATTGGTGTTCTACATTGTCCTTACGTATGTGGCTGCGCCTGCCCGGGTTTGTTTCTGCCTTGTGCCTTGTGTTGGCTGGGACCCCCATGACCCTATAGTTAGGATATAGTGGGTTGGATAATACAATACAAGCCCAAAATCACACAAGGAGTGCCGCAATGGCTTTAACAGGCCCTGCCTCTGACAGCCCTCCAGCCTGGACTTCTAAGAGGACAACGGAAAAACTCCCAAAAACCCCAGTAGGGAAAAATGGAAGAAACCTCGAAAGTCAAAAAGAAGGGGGTCAATACAATATATAATGGATGGGTGGATGTTATAATGGCATTTATTACACTCTATCTTGCTTCTGAATGACACCTTTACCCAGTGCACCTTACAAAAGAAAATTCATTTGAGTTGTTTTATACACATATTTTAACAATCTGAGGCCAATTTAATAGATTTTGTCAGGATCACACAATGAGTTAGTCAAGACTGATCGAGCAACCTTAAAAGTTTAAAGTCCAAAGCCATAACCACACACACTACCTGCTGGTTAATATTCCAGTTTATTATTCTGTCATTTCCCATCTACTTTATTACTTTTAAACAGTTCTTTGGCATACCAATCCTACTTAATTTTTTACCTTTTCCTCCATAAACAGGCTATCAAGACCATCAGTGTAATGGTAATGTGGACCAATAGCATGGCTGTGTTTTTGCAACCAACATTTTTGGTTGCCTGATGGTGTGAGAGGATTGCTGACATTGCAAGTCTCATTGATCTGATCTTTCACCTGCGGCTATTAAACATGGCTGTTACAGCTGGAGCTTTGTCCTGATCCTTGTCCCATTCTACACTTCATTTTTTTAAGGCTTTGAACCTCATGGTTGCATACAGTGAATGTCAAAATCCACTTTTAATGAACATTATTTTGAATCTGTAAATAATGTTTTATTTAATCTGAACATGTACTAATAACAAATAAGTAATGGTGACTGACTGTGAACTGATTTTGCTCCTTCAAATCTTTAATGGTAGCACCTATTTGCCATGTGTTGTTGGTGATTGTTGATGGTTAAATTTTGCTTGTTGATAGATCCTTAGCCCGTGATATTGATTAATTTCTACTAACCTGTTGTGTTTAATTTAAAATTGAAAGTACTTTTTCAAACAATCTCTTTTATCACCATCCCCAAATCAACTTAAAGTTCAGTAGTTTTCAAGTCCATGTTGTTTTGTTCACTAACATGGTATAGATGCCTTTGCCATGCAAAATTGTGTTCTTAAGTTAAACATTTTCTATTATTTTTTTAACACACACAGCCAGTCCTGGCATGTACACCACCAGGGCATGATTGCCAATCTTGTACCCACATTCTCTGCTTACACAGCCACACACTTATAATCCAAGCAAAATCTGGTTTGACATCTTGCTGAAAATGCAGGGATGTCCACTGCAAAGATGGCATCTATATAGCACCATAAGCTGCTCCAAACTTTGCTCTAACTCCCCCAATAAAAACAAAAAGATGCTGGTTTTGGATCTGATGCTGTTAACAGCTTGATGGCCCTTTTCCTCTTTGACCCAGAGAAAATGATGGCTGTTTTTTTCCAAAACTATTTGAAATGTTGACTCATTAAATCACAAACACGATTCCACTGTGTGACTTTCCATCTCTGATGAAACCGACTTAGAGAAGTTGGCAGCTTCTCCACAGAGTTGATGTGTGAGGACCAAGAACAGCAGACTGTGGGTAGATAAAACCTTGAAAGGAAGTTTATGAAATATCATGACGAACATGTGAGGAATTTAAATTCTAGATCTCCTAACTATAACTCTTCATCCCAGTCAAAACAGAAATAAATCGTGTCTCCATTCTCCAGCCTTGGAGATTGCATGACAGTGGTTTATTTTAAATGTAAGCATAAAGCAGTATTTACATCTTACATGATCATTTTTAATTATTTTAGGGTCCTCCTGGTCCTCCAGGTCTCACAAGGCCTTCCAGGACCTCCAGGTCCAAAGGTAGGTGAATATGAAATATTAAATTTCTGATGAATCCAAAAGATTAAGCTGATTGATTGATCAGCAGACAAACGAAACAGTACATATGTGTAATTTAAATCCATTCTGTCAATACAGGGAGAACTGGGACTTCCTGGACCCCTGGAGTGGATGGAGAGAAGGTAAAGAAATTTGTATTTTATTGCAATGTCACTGTTTTAAGAAACACCTATTTGTCCAGCTCTTTGGTTTCCAAATAAAACATTTGTGTGTCAGGTGCACTCCAAACAGATGTTCCCTCGGGTACAGGGAGTGAAACCTGGTGACATTCACAGAACAGTAGGCTGTTTGGGTACCTGTCTAGTGCCAACTTTACGGTACACAAGTCATCATGCATTATGGCATGGGTAGATCCTAATGTGCAACAATGGTAGACAACGTAATCTGTTAGTCTTCTTTGATGAAGGCATTTATTTACCATGTCAACATGCATAATGTTAATGTTCAACCAAATCAAGCTTCAGTCGGTTACTTGTTCTTCCTGATTTAAACCTTTCACTTCCATACCTGGCCAATATCCTTTGGTGAATCTCAGCAGGTTTCACTCCCATTGCCAAAGAAATTTCATCCAGCGCTCATGTTCCTTTGACAGTGGCTTCAATTAGACTAATGGAAGAGCGCGTCTGTGCATTTTCAAACTTCATAAGCCATCACAAGCGTGTTGTATTGTCAGCTTCTATCCGCTATAGTTACTGCGTATTTTAAATTGCGTTACTTTTGATTTAGAGTCCAACATGAAAAACTTAATTAAGATTGACTCAGTCTTTTCAGAATGATGTTCTGTTTTTGTAATGTTCCCCCATTTCAGCCCCTTCCTCAATGAAATTTTGAAATGTCACAGAGTCTCTTATTTTAAGTTGCATCAACGACAATCTACATGCATGAAAATCAGTTCAACCATTTATGCATGTTTGGGGAACAAAACAGACACAATGCAATCATAGGGTTGAAATGAGGTCCTTAGAAGCAAAAATAAATAAATAACATTAAAGGCGGCACGATGGTGCAGTGGTAGTGCTGCTGCCTCGCAGTAAGGAGCCCTGGGTTTGGTTCCCGGGTCCTCCCCTGCATGGAGTTTGCATGTTCTCCCCTGTGTCTACGGGGTTTCCTCCCACAGTCCAAAGACATGCAGGTTAGGTGCAATGGCTGATCCTAAATTGTCCTTAGTGTGTGCTTGGTGTGTGTGTATGTGTGTGTGCCCTGGGGTGGCTGGCACCCTGCCCAGGGATTTGTTTCTGCCTTGTGCCCTGTGTTGGCTGGGATTGGCTCCAGACCCCCATGACCCTGTAGTTAGATATAGCGGTTGGTTAATGAATGAAGATGAAAAATTCAAAAGATATATATAAAAGATATAGATGAGTAGCCCAAGTACCTAGCATTGGTGGTGTGAATAAATAAGGAAGAATTTTCTTTCGGAAATTCAGCATGGCTAATAGCCCACAATAAGACAAAAAGGTGTATTTTACAAAAGGCAAAAGCTGTAATCCAGCAAGAAAATGAAACTTATTCAGATTAGATGAGAAGAAAATGCCACTGTATGTACCTGTGGTTTTTGTCCCAATCTCCTCCTCCACCAGCCTTAGGGCACTCTGCTGCTCGATGGGAATTGTAGTCCCCACTGTCAGTGCTAATTTTTGGGTTACCCAATCCCATTATAACCCTTCACACCAATATGATATATAGCCGTGTAAAATGTTGTGAACATTGGTTCATCTGATTTTGTGTGATTAGCGAATAGACAAACAGATAAACAAACAGACATACAAATCTCTTATTATTTTATTTATTTAGATAGACAAGAATGCACATATCTTCATTATGAGGGCTGTTAAATAACATTTTGATCAGTGAATAAAACTATATCATTTGCTTATGGATTTTGTAATTAACATCATGGACATGTCATTCATTACTACAGAACTTTATAAAAGCAGATAACAAAATGACAGTAACTGATAATAATCCGTATTTCAAAGTGGACCACATTAGTTTGGTTGTGACATCAACTCAAATCCCCACATACATAAGTTTGCGTGAAACTGGACTATTTGCATTTTATGGCATTCCTTTGACACAGTTTGGGATTCATTCAGTGCTTTCAAGTGCTTCACATCAAACATAATAACAGGCACCATGTTTTTTAACTACAGGCCCTAAAGGTGCCAAAGGGGATGGGGAAACCCTGGCCTGATGGCAGAAAGGAGAACAAGGCGAGATGGGATTGTCGGGGTCCCATGTTAGTATATCAGTACTTGACCATAAAAGATGTTCTTTGAAAAATATCTGTCCTCACTCCAGTTCCAAGGATTCTGCTATAAAGAAGTCACATATGGTTCCCTGAAAAGAACAGCTTCATGATGTTTCATACAAACTGTTCTCAAAGTTTCTTTCTTACAATAAACACACTATAGACAGTGTGATTTTGATACTTCTGATGCCTGTACTAACCTGGATGCAAAACTAACCTAGTTAATCGTCTGTCTGGACTTATATGCCAAACATGTCCATGAGCTATTCACAGTTTACCCCATTTCCTCTGTGAGTGCCTATTGATGGACTAGTGTCCTGTCCAGTGTTGGCTCCTCCCTTTTTGCCTACTGCTGCCAGGGATAAGTTCATCTGTCCACAACACTGCAGCAGGAAAGAATTCTGAAGATGAAGGGTTTGGGATTCTTCAATGTGTTTGATCAACCTCCTCCATATAGCCCCGGTCCCACATCTTCCTCAGTCAAGACCTTTTGTTTCAGATCTTTTTTTACTTTGTTCAATCTACCTCCGCTGGCCTCCCTCACTTTAAATCTTCCTATCATTACCATTTTGGTTAAGTTTTACAGCTGGGTGCTTTTCTTGAGACTAACCCCCTATTTTTTGGGCTTGGGACCTGCACCAAGTTGGGCTTTTGCCCCAGTGGCTAGATTAAAATGAAGCTGATAAAAGAAATTAGTCACCCCATGGACGTTTTCACATTTTATTGTTATACAACATAAAGACACAGTAGATGTAATTTGGCTTTTGACAAAAAGACTGTTTAATGTCAAAGGGAAACGGGTTAGAACTGTTTAGATGAGAACAGGCCATTCAACACAAACAAAACTCACCAGTTCAATCCAATAACTGTTCCAAAATAACGCATTTCAGTTTTTGAAGGTCCTCAAAGTCCTACTGTCTACCACATACTTTGGTCACTTATTTACGCTCCTCTGTGTAAAGAAAACTTCCCAATGATTGTGTGAAATTTACTTTTAACAAATTTCCAAGGGTATCCTTGTGATTCTGTCAAATACATTTTAAAGTAACGGTCTCAATCCACTGGTTTTAAATTTCCCCTTTATAATATTGAACACTTCATCATGTCCCCTCTTAATCTTTTGCTTAAACTGTAAAGGCTCAACTCTTTTAATATTTCCTCATAACTCATCCCCTGTAGCCCGGGAATCAGCCTAGTTGTTTTTCTGACCTTTCTTAGTGCTGTTATGTCCTTTTTGTACCCAAAAATTGCCCCCAGTACTCCAGATGAGGTCTCACCAGTGTGTTTATAAAGCTTGAGCAAAACCTTGTTGGACTTTCACTCCACACATCAAGGTGCTATATAACCTGACATTCTGTTAGCCTTCTTCTGACTTCTGAACACCTTTTGGGAATTTGGGATAGTGTTGAGTCCACTCAATTCTAGATTTTTCCCATAAGGTGTACTTTCAATTTTCAGACCACACACTGTGATCAAAAATAAAAACTTCCAAGGGGTGAATACTTTCTATAGCAACTTTATATCATATAAAGGTTTTTCACCCCCCATACTTACTTTTACTTTTTGTGTTTGTTGCACACTTAATGTAGTTTTGTTTTGTTGCAGTGCAGATGGACATAAAGGAGACAAAGGAGAGCCTTGCCCATCCACTCTTGAAGACAGCCTCTTTAAGTTTAAAGCTCATTTAACATGCCAGCAGTAAAATATATATTATTAATTATGTTTACATACAATACTTTTTAATTATTTGAAAATTTTGTCTGTTTTCCCGGGGGTGATGCACAGAAAGGAAAATGATAAACTCTGCAGCCATAGATGATGAACTCTTTATCTTTAACAAAGGAAAAATTCCCAAAAAATATCAGGAAGGGTGAACTAAGGGAATTTCAACAGGAATTGATCGTTACTTATGGACATCAACAACCGGGATCCCTTTACCTTAAAAACCCCAAGTGCAGTTCCTGTCAGAACAAAATGAACTACAGTTCTAAAACAAATATTTATCCTAAAATAAACTGTATACTAAACTAGCCCAAGTTCCCCCTTTTTTAACAAGCAAAAAGAAACTAACTACAAAAAAAAGTGACTCTGAAGAATGTATAGGGGATTCGAATTTGGAGCCCTTTAATTTTCTGTACACTTTATTTTTTTTAGATTTAATTTAGATGGAAAAATTTACATTTTTGTTAATCTACACTCATTAAATAATGAAAAAATAAAAATGTGTTTTTAAAAGGTCTGCAAGTTTATTAAAAACCCAAAACGAAATCCCCATTCATAAAAAATTGCTGCCCCTTTGTTGTTTTGTAAATTGTGTTGGGGCATCCTTTTCTATAATTTTTTTAGATTTGTCTAGACCTTTTGATGTACCAAACTGAATTGACTTTGTTTAGGGGGGCCCAAATTATCAATTTTACACTATTTGAAAAAACCCAAGCCAGAAGTTCAAGGAACCATCAGTTGACCTCCGGATAAAATTTTTGGGTGAGGATAGATCAGAAATAAAACCATTTCTAAATCTTTAGTGTTCCCAAAACACAGTGGACTCAAGGGTTGTAAAATGAAAGTTGGAACCATCAGGGCTCTTCTTAGATTTGTCCCCAGCCAAACTGGTAACAGACATGAAGGGCAAAGGCCCTGGGGGTAGTCAAGATCTCAATGGTTACTCTACCAGAAATCAGAAGTCCCTGCTGAGATAAGAGTATAAACCATTTCAGTAGCACTCATAATCAGAACAGAAGCACCTTGAGAAAAAACATATGACAGCCTTTTTGGGATTTTTGCAAATGACTTTTAAAAGGACTTGAGAACATGGGGAAAAGATTCTGTAGTTTGATGAGACAAAATTTCTTTGGGCAACCCCCAAACACAAATCACCACTAAGCCATCCATAAAAGAAACAGGGGGTAATTTTTACAAGGCGGGTCAGAGAGGGGGTCAGAATGGAAGGATAATGCAACCAAATCCAAAAGGTCCATAAAGAAAACCTTCTCCTGGTATGGCCCTCAGTCTGGGTAAAGTTAAAGACACAAAGTATACACCCAAAGACAACACTGGGGGCTTCAAGACAAGTTTCAAGGTCCGGAGTGGCCCAGTTTTAAAACCCCCGGCATGTATGGAGAAACCTGAAGAAGAGAGTTTAAGATACGGGGTACTTTCTATCTAATCTAAGGAAATTGAAAGTTCCATGAAGAATAAAAATTCCAAAACCAATTGATGCTTGTAAGAAACTTAACCAAAAGACTAAAGCTGGACTTTTCCAAAGGATTTTCAAAATCACTAAAAAAAGTTCGAAGATTTCTAGAATGG
Organism: Polypterus senegalus; assembly: GCF_016835505.1. Lineage (NCBI taxonomy): Eukaryota > Metazoa > Chordata > Cladistia > Polypteriformes > Polypteridae > Polypterus > Polypterus senegalus. Next base: position 1,226 of record NW_024377099.1, on the reverse strand, counting down.
AGATTTCAGTTTTGATTTTTAAAATCTACAAACAATTCTAAAAGGGTGCTTTAAGGTCATTATTGAGTGTAGACTCATCCATCATCCCTTCGCTTATCCAAGGTCGGGTCGGGGCAGAGAACCCCAGACTTCCCTCTCCCGCCACTTCTTCCAGCTTTTCCGGGGGGAACCCAAAAGCTCCCAGAGTTAAACATAGCCCCTCCAGCGGGAGTGTAGACTGATAGGCAAAATGGTAAATTCATCCTTTTAAAAATGAAATCTGTAACAAAATACAGAGTGCAGAAAGTGAAAGAATCTGAGTACTTTCTGAATAAACTGTAACTGACTGGGTACATGGAAAATTCAGCAAACTACTGTTGAAATTTCAACGCTTTAGATTTTCTTGAATTGATAAGACCTTGCATTCATGAAATAATTAATCAAGTATTCAAATATAGAACAAGTACAAGACAGGCAAAGACCTATACCATGCTATAATAGACAAATAAATAGTTAAAAAATAAAGGATAGATAGATAGATGGATGGCCGACCCATGCCTGGTCGGGACGCCGCTTGACACTGGGTCCGGGGAGCAGTCACGGGGTGCAAAACCCACGCCCCCGGAGCACTTTTTTGGGAGCCCCACTGGGTTGTATCGCCAATAGTTTGGAACACAGGAGCTCATTTCTGTTGGCGCCCGTGCCACCGCCAGGGAGCTGCATGGTCTAACGGCCCATTGAGGCGGGAAAGGAGCCACACCCGGGGGGTGCAGCCGAAGTGGAGCACCTGCAGCACTTCCAGGTGGGCTATAAAAAAAAGCCGACAGTCACCACCTGGCCAGTGGGGAGGAGATGGACAAAGCTGCCCTGGGAGGAGAGGGAGGGAGGAGGAGAAGAAGAGTTTTTGTGGTGTTTTTGCTTTTTGTTGGGGCTGTGATGTGTCTGGAATGAGGAAGGTGTAGTCCACAGACAAAGAAAAATTTAAAAAACCTTTTTTTTTATTTCTACACATGCCTCTGTTGTCAGTCTGTGTCGGTCAACACCTATAAAGCCTTTTTCACACTAGATAGATAGATACATAGATAGTAATTTGAAATAGATAAAATAATAATCAAATAAGCAAAGAGACACTGCAGTTTCTAAACCACACAGTGATGCAGCTTTAGGACGTTCTCAATGGTGCCCCTTGTAGATTAGTTTAGGCCCAGAGTTTCTGCTTCAAACAGAAATTCCCTAAAAGATAAATT